>NW_019213919.1:53302-139352 GCF_002532875.2 Varroa jacobsoni | reverse complement strand
TGCCACACTGTTTCTTTAAACCTTTTCGTTTTCCAAATATTTAAAACTAAAAAAACAACTTCAGATCATCCGACTTAACTCTCGTCTAAACGTCGGCGACGCCGCATAATCATCTTAAATTGTTTACGTTATATCCGTCGTATTCTCATGATCTTCTTTAGAATAGACAAAAAAAAAAACGGTCAGAAACGTAATTGAGATCCTGATGCGTAAATTGCTTATGAGTGTAATGCTCTATTTGTTATGAAGTTCTACAAATGCATATTTTCACACGTATTATAGTTAATCCAGGAGTAAGTAAGCGATGAAAAATATATCTGAAGAAAGCTATTTCTACCGAACAATGGCTACCTTGTTTGAGCTGAGTCGTCTTTTGGTGCTCTTAATGATTATACTTCGCTATTGAGTTTAAAGGTCATAGTCCCCCTGATTTGTGTGCGTTCGATAAAACGTGCATTTATTGTTTACCATGAGCACTTTTCGTTCGAAACAGGTTTCGAAATTATGCTGTTCGAAACAGGTTTCGAAATTATGCTGTTCGAAGTCGGCGTTCACGATACGAAATTCAACATTTCTTGTTGCTGGGCTGTTATATGATGGAAAGTACGATACACGGAATTGGCGTATATTGTGTTAGCGTTAACGTTATAGGAGCGCACCCTTAAAGAACTATTTTTTGACAACATTTTCTGTAGTTCACCTAACACAGCTGATCGGTTAAACATCGAAAAATGATTATCATTCTGGATCCTGTCCAGAATGAATACTACCCCAACGCCCTTTGACTATCAAGTACTAATAATTGAAATTCAGCTTAATTAAATCGAAGTCATCCTTAAAATTGTATTAAGAAATAGCGCATATTATTAAATTACGCAACTTAACGATGTGAAACGTTGTAGATAAATTGTCGCTAGAGCTTTCGTCGAACATTGTGCAGTAGGGACAGGCATACATATAAATTTTGACCGTGTTATCCGGTTAGTGTTGTCGAAATTCTAACTCTAAAGCATCCTAGGTTCAAAGTAAAAAGTAATTAGAGGATCTTTAGAAGATTAAGCCACCTTATGAAGAAGTTGGACATTTTCGCAGTTTAAGTTCTATGCAATTCATTCTCGTTCCATTGTATAAATGCACGTTCAGACAATAGTACTAAAATAGAAAAAAATAACTATGTCACATATGTAAGAAACAACGTGGAAAAACTATATCAGAAGGTGCTGAACTTTGGTCCTAATGCCCCCACTGGACCCTTGAAAATGTGTATTTTTTTTGCATTTTCTGCTCAACTATGTAGTATGAAGTAAAATTCTTGAGATCTCAGAGTCGTTTTTAAGTTTTACGTGTTGAAAACGTTTACATGATAATTTACTAGGGATGCCCTAATTAAATTGGCAGCCCTGATCGCATTACCATATGAACAAAGTGACTGCTTATACACAAACTCATAGTTGACGAGGTCAAGCGCTTCGCTTGATTCTGGAAGGATACGGTATTTTTCCTGTTGGAGAAAAAAACTCACATGCAAGCTTTCCCTGTAGATAGACGCGTTTGCTTTAGAGTGTTCACGACAATTCAGCAAATTGAAAAGTAAAATAATAGCCTGATAGTGGATTCTAAATACAATACAGACGAGCAATTTTCCGACTGCTGCGAGATAATAGAGCTTTTGATTTATGTAGCGAGCGTTCCTAAACTCTGGTACAAAGTGACCTGACAGTTCTTGTAATGGCGTCTCCCACTCATTCCGTACGAAGAAGTATCGCGCAATCGCTCATTTTGGTTTTAGCCTAAGTCTAAGAAAACAGAGAAGGACGTATTATATCTAATATTTATAGCATTTACATCACAATCAACCGATTGATAATCAATCGTAGCCAATAATCTGATAGCAGTTATAATGAAATTATACAGTTAAATAACAACACGAAAAAATGGGGCTATTTTTGTTATTTATTATGTTTGTCACTTCTACAAATATGCCTAAATGACTGGCGTTGGGTCCTCTGTTCATGTCGAATTTTCACTACGCTTTTGTCTATTTTACCCGAGTAATATTTTCTTCATCATTCGAAGCATTGTCACTATTAGTAGTGTATCTAGACGACATGAGAACGCAAACTGAGCCACAGGAAAGTGGTCCTGGGTTCTCCGAAAATTCGTTCAAGTATCGTTTGTCTACCCTTTTCTTCGCGTGCGCTCACTCACAGTTCCATCATTGTCCTATAGGGACGATAGTATGCGACCCGCTGCATCGGTAACGTAACCCATGATTCATTTAATCAAGTAATAATAGAAAACAACACATTTTTAGCGAGTAAAATAATGACAACATTCTTTTTCATTGGTGTATTCCAATTGTAAAGGCCAGCAAATTACTAACAATTTACTTGCTCATTATATTTATGTATATATTTCTGATTCCTTTTCTGCTGGTGGTCCATTTATTCATTTGTTTCGAATCTTTCACTATTTCGTAATAATAAATTGTAATGGCAGAACTAGAGCTCTGCTACCAGCGAAGCTTGTTGTCCGATCGGGTGTGATGTTTCCCGTATCGCGTACCTAAGAATCAGTCAGTTACGAAGCTGGGAACACAGACTCAATGAACATTTACTTTGGCACACTTTACATTACGTTTTACAGCAGGCCATGCATAAAGCACACCACCCGATCAAGTACATGCTGTTATATCTGCTTTTCAAGGCAATGTTCGTTCTGAAATGACGTTGAATAAAGGTAATGAGTACAATTTTAAGTATACTTCAACAATTATCGTCTGTCTTCACTGGTAAAACGTTCACTGGGTCCATAACGCTGTTTGGCCACCTGTGGCCCTAACGCTACTTTTCTATTTATGAACGATAAAGCAATGACTCGTTCGATCACCCCGTGAGCGGTATATCGCTGGCGGACTAGAAATAGCTATATCGGGAGTATCGTTCATTTTACATTGATTCCATTCGATTTAATGTAGATTCATAGAAAATTACGTTCGTCGTTTGCTTCGGATGTACTTACTTATGCAACCCTTTAGTGATACAATCTATTTTAAGCACAGGTTTTTTCTCTCTAAAGTTCTGCCAAGTCTAAAATTGGATTTGAAAACGTCAGCTAGACTTTTTTTTTCAGCTCATGTCTCACGGTCACTATAAAAAAAAAAATGGTTGCATAGACGTATAATCACCTTTGCGACGCTTTCGACCATTGTATTGTCGTTATAACTAACGTCTAGGGACCAACTTGGACCCAAAAAATGGTTGTTAATACGACCTTATCGGTGATACAGCGGACAATCTTCTTTTTGACAATTACGAGATCAATATCAATTTAATCCCCAAAGCTTCTTGTTGAATGCCTCGGTAACGTTACATATTCTCGAACCGTACTTTCAGAGAAAGTTTATCTTCAAGACACCTACAACGGGCGACTGTGACGGCATGATACATTATGAATAAACAATGATAGTTTTAGGATGCGTGATTAACTTGAAGAGTCCACAATATTGATTGGGTACATGGTCTTACGTGCTCACCGGTGGAACTTCACAGCCACATTGTCTGTATTGTAAGTACATGTTAGTGTTATATTTACCTATCGATCTACGATAACTAATCACCGCGTTCCATGATCGCTCTGTGGTTCATAATTAGAGTCTCTACGACAATGGCTTCGGTTTGCAGAGCTGCCTGAAGGTCGATCCCCATGGAATCTGGAGAACGGAGAAGCGTTGGCGCAAAGATGCGTGAAAGGTTATCTGCTGACATCTTGTTTAACTTCGCGTGTTCTGTTACCCTAATATCGACAAAAGATGACAGGAAAACAGTAATAGGGAAAAAAGTTTAATAAATGATAGTTCTCTACAAAATGTATTTCAGTGTTCTAACGGCTGAAAAATGTAAATATTTTCATAAGCGCTAAGCATCTATCCCTAATAACTAAGTTATATATTTTGGCATATTTTATGTACTGCAGGAATTCACTTCGGTAAATAAAAAGCCTGGCAAACCGCAGCGCGGATCAACACAACTAATTATTCTCTGTCTTTTATTTTACTATCACAGTCGCTAACCTATTAAGGTGCTGGATTAAATATTTAAGGCTTTGATAGTGCGCTGGCGGCAGGCACCTCACGGCAGCCTTTAGTCCATCCACTTTATCGTCAAGCTCGAGTCGTCGAACCGCATTCACAAACATTCCGTACGTGTCATAGGTAATTAACGGAATAGGTAGAAGGCGGAAGAAGTTCTTGAGACAACCGCTCACGACATTGATGTCTTCGTAAGTCTTAATGTCTAAAGGAGTCCGGTCGCCATGCTGTTCAAATGACGCCTGTAACTGTTCGATTTCGTCTTTTGATCCAGACACTCGATATAGGCCTTCGACCTGCATTCCGCGAAGTTCGACCTGGCAAAAAAAGTAAATTATCTTTCAAAACGTTTCACAGCTATTAAGTTTTTAGTAATTGGCTTGCAAAATATCCATACAATTAATTAGGTATTAAATAATAATGTACACTTAGTTTTGACGCTATTAATTATCACAAGAAATGCTCGGAAACCGTCTTTCTGCAGCCGGAAAAGATATATTTGGTTGACATTATTTATATCAACATGCGGAAGCGAGTCAAATGATAGGCGACCGATTCAGTTCTGCCGATCGACTAATAATTGGGCTGAAAGTACCTCTTTGATGCACATTTCGATGACGAACGGGCGGGCCATATCATGCAGCTTACACAGGGTTGTCAAATCTACTCCGAAGACGCGCTTCACGAACTTCGACTCGGGAGTGCAATCATTTGGAATCTGTACATACAGTGACATTAGAAATTTTATTCTAAAGGCCGTCCTTATGTGTGTTCAACCTAAATCATATTGCTAGACACATGACTACTACTGCTGCTGATTTAGCCCAAATGTCTATTGCGCATAAAAAGTAAACAAAGTAACATTTCAATTAAAAATTCCGCTAATTTTTAGTTTGCGCTAAAACAGGTGAGATTAATCTAGACAATCTGAGACCGTATATAAGAGTAACAATATATACGAGTTGCTTCTAACAATCCTAACCCTAAAGACATCTATATAGCTCATCTCAATTGGACAATAAACCTTTTCAGAGCACTTGGAATGAGCCGAAAAGCCGCAGTCTTCACACTTAACGCCCTGTGCAATAAGCCCCCACATGAAGTTTCCACAAAAGTCACACCATGGTAATCCCATGAAGTTGTGAACCTGAAAAACAAATTTTCTATAAATGCCAATTACATTTGGCAAACAGCGATATAGACCTATGGGCTTCACTCGACCCAAAAGTACGCACCATCTTTAGATTCATAGGAGGAACACCGAAGATTAAAAGGTGCACGCGCCCATATGTGCCTCATCAGACTTCCCATCACGTTTGGAAGTGATAGCCGATAGCAAAAATATAGCATAAATTTAAGTCCTGCGAGATTATTACGAAACCGGATACCAGTTTGTTGCACGTCCTTTATTGCCTGCGCTACCTTGGTGATCAATGATCCAATTAAATAAAGACTGATCATGAAAAAGCTTCGGTTGATAAAGAAAGTGTCACATCATTACTACCTTGAAAACATGGGCTTTCTCGAAGTCTTTCGCATTCGGCAAATCCTCTTCCTGGTCATCACTGTCGTCACGTTCATCGTCAGCTTCTGATGAAGGCGATCCTTCGTGGAATGCCGTCACCCGGTCATCTGAGACGTCCGCAGACCAGGCTGTACTGTCCTGTAGTGATGCCAGCGGAAAGCCCAAAGGCGGTACCCGGCTTCCGGCAACACCTCGATCCATCAGAATGCCATGCCCATAGGCCTGCTGTTTTTGTGCTTGCTGATTTTGAAGCTCCTTTTGATGCTGTTGCAGCTGCTGCAACTGATGCTGCGGTTGCGTCACCTGCTGTTGCTGGTGATTGGACTCTCGATGATGATTGTGCACAAGGATCTGATGGTGGTCTTTCTGTTGCTGCTGCGAATGCCGATGATGACGAGGCTCTTGATGGGAGTGAGGATCTCGATCTCGGTTGTGACCCCGGTCTCGGCCGTGTCCAAGACCGTGTTGATGATGCGAATGTCGGATCTGGTCGACGCCTTTCGCCGATGGGACGGCAGCTCCTCCCTGGTTATAATGGTGATAACCTTTTCTTAGCGGCCTTTCTTGCGCAATGCCGCCATCGACGTCAGCAATAGCGGCCACATTCCGTCGACTGGTATGTTGAGACTGAAACTGATCCTTGATAATTTCAGCAAATGGCTGAGATTCATGGCTGCTTGTTGGAAGTGGAGCATCCGCTAGCCTTCGTAGATTTGTTACGGGCTGTTGGTAATGCTGTTGTTGCAATGGATCCTCGACATAAGATCGCCGATTAATCGGTTGCTGGGGTTCCGATCGTCGATGTTGTGCAATACTTTCGCCATTGTTCACTGTAACGCAGCTTTCTAGCCCCATATGTGCCCCATTGCTGCTGTGACTGCTCGGTGGATGTCGAAGTTTTGGTAGATCATCGGGTGGGGGAGAATCCATAAGGTCAGAAGGAGGTTCAGGGAGCTCTTCTAGGCAGGCTTCACTTAGCGGAGGCATTGAGCAGGCACCGCCTCCCACGCCGCTACGAGTGGATACAGGTGGTTGCTGTAATGGTACAGTTTTTAAGATCCATACAATTCCATAAGCGGATGGCACATTCGCATGGTAATTATTCGATTACAACGTGGGGAATAACCATGCAAATAATGTAAATTTACTTTACAACGAGTGGTTCATTATTGGTCAGAATAAAGGGATAAAAATACGACAGGAAATTGTTTCCGTATTTGCCTTTTTCATGTGCCAAAAGGTAAGTTCGTACATTTCGTACATTAGCCTCATATATTGTTGTCAATTTTAATGTTGAAACATCCAATCAATATAAACAATCATGCTTGATATACAAACGTATTGGTTAAAGCGTGTGCTGAAGAGGACATATAGCTCTCAGTTCTGGTATGTTTTTTTTTACTTCAA
Organism: Varroa jacobsoni; assembly: GCF_002532875.2. Taxonomy (NCBI): domain Eukaryota; kingdom Metazoa; phylum Arthropoda; class Arachnida; order Mesostigmata; family Varroidae; genus Varroa; species Varroa jacobsoni. The sequence continues at coordinate 132,330 of NW_019213919.1, read as the reverse complement.
AGTCCGTATATCTTGAAAAATCGTTTACACTGAATAATAAAGCTAGAGGCGGGTGAAGTCGAAACTCTTGAGTTTGAACTTTATGGTACGTTTTATGAAGTGCAGCTCAAAATCTCGAATGCAGCAAGAACCAATTGCCTTATGTACCCTTACAGGCAACGTTTGTTCTAGCAGTTTATTTCGAGTAATAAAGACATTGCTAACCAATGTAATTTCCGTAATAAAGAAGTATCAATGACCTGTTATCATTCAGCGAACATTCACGCTTCGAACGCAATAAGAATGACGTAACGCTATCAGATGCGCTGAGCTAATCAGATTAAACAGGATACACCTGTGCACACAATAACAAAACGGGAGCCGTTCTTCGTTATTTTCGCGGTGTACATGCATGACAAAGCTCTAAACAAGTAGTGATATGTTCACAGATGAGTCAATATTGGCGAGATTGAAGAAGGGCGAATGCTTCCACAGAATCCTCGGGTATTCGTTTTTACTTGAAAACGTTGCAATTTGCCCATGTCATGAAAGATTGATCCGTCTTAGATTCGTGATTAGAACATAGTCAATAAGACGCTCTGTACCAATAATGCACACGGCTCACGTGAGAAAATTAGCCTGTAAAAATCACAATGCCTTGCTGAGTCGCTGTGAAATTTAACAGTGGTGAAGACTAACGGCCAAGTATACAACGAGGATTATTGACTCACACGATTTCTCAGAACAGCGGTAGATTTGTACATTAGTATCTAGATGAATATGTGTCATGTTCACTTGAATGTGAACGAAATGTCCATATATGCGTGAATTTATTATATAAACATGAAGCGATCTTTCAATGTAGATTATAAGCGCTCGCTTTTCGTGCCGTCCTTGAAGTCAAATACTTCATTGGAGCAACTGAACTTGAGGCTATTCCAACTTCCTGAGTCACTGAGCCACAATATGCCAGCGTCATCCGTCCCTCAATCGCAGATACGAACACATAATCTGTCCGAACATGATCACTCCTCGCAAAAAGTCAGCAGGTTTACTATGTTTTTTCCTTTTCGGAACAACCTACGAAGTCGACATTAGATCTTTAATAAATGTACACGTTAGAAGCTTGACATCCATATTATATTTATAATATGTGATATCCATATATTGACAATAACATACACTTCTAGCGTCCGGAACATTTAGGATCACAAGGACAATAGACAATCATCTTTTTAGTGTTCAGTTCCTTTGTGAATTAATAGCTAAAGAGCAGTATTGATAAGGCTGATAGTGGATGGTAACGATGCAAATAACGCCGTTGGCAAGAGCCCGCCGGAATGAAGTAATAAACACAATGAGACATATCCACAACCAGAACAGATAGATTGGACAATAATAACGTATGGCTGGACCATATCAACGTACGCACGACGCTAAGGGTCTAACAGTTGCTGTTGCCTGATTCTCAGTTTTCGCGGGCAGCACGCCAGCCATTCTAGACGCAACAACGATGCTTACGAGTACGCTCCCTCCAGTCTGAACTGTAAAGGGTGTCCCGAGCCGGCTGACAACAACACGTAGGCTTGCCCAGAAAGGAGACAATGCGACAGCATCATCACTAGACTAAAAAAGCGATATCGCCAAAAGCGAGCAACAATGGCAATGGTGAAGGCGGACGATCCCAACTGACGATGCACCGTAGCGGCACAGTGCCGTCCAAGTCAGATTACTTCAACCATTACTCATGCTTACTGTCTCGCAGAAATGGCTGGCCATTGGCCACCTGCGCTGAGCAGCTGAATGGTGACAATAGCGGTATGGCGTCTTAACGTGTTGCCTAGAGACGGAATACGTACGTAGTAACGTATCACCGTTCGAACAGTTGGATCTGGAAGAGGCTGCTGCAACAAGGCCGATGGCGTATGATAAATAATCATTACGGTCATCTCGTTTGGTTACGGCAGTGCAATACGGATGGGGCAGTTGGACATGGGAAGATAACCAAGACTAACTAAGACTAAGTATCGATATCAAAAGAAATACATCTAATGGAATCCAGATGACCATCTATAACTATCGAAACGACTATTTTCATAGCAATGCATCGGAATTTCAAATACGTCACAAGACGCTAAGCAGTTGAGGCTCATTGCTTACAATCACCTAATAAAAATTGCGATTTCGTCACGAAAAACGTTCCAACCTTTTTTGTCTAACCTTTTGTTTTTTTGTAGTACAATGTCACCTACCGAGTTCATGGTTAAGGGACCACTGCCGACGATTCATTACAAGACCTCGTCCGATACACAAGAGCTTTGTCCGAGTTCTGCCGGCTCTCTGAGCCCACTTCACTCTAAATCGAGTAACACTCTCGATGGTAATAGGAATTTTTCCACTGCCACCACCATGATGGTCTGCCTTCAGCACGGAGGCAAGGTAAACATAGGCACTGACCTGAACGTAGAGCTGCGAAACGCGCAAAAGGTCTCGGGTCTGTCAAAAGCGAGGAGGCCGTAGGAGTACCACCGCAACCGACCACGAGAAGAATTGCTACAAAGACAACAAATGCTGGACAGACGACATAGCGCTACTGCGGAGATTATTTGCGACTCGATACGTCCTCTCCTATGGACTCACTCACTCATTTACTTATTCAGCTCAGAAAGATGTCAAAATTCTTTTGTTGGAGGAATTTCATGTCACTACCGTGCCATGTTCCACACCGACATAGTTTCGGTTGTTGATGTACAATCATTGTGATAACATGTTGCACATCTTCGCGAAGGTCAGTAACCCGATGACTATGCTGAGATTGTACACGTCAATAAGTGCGTATAGTATATTGTTTTATTCTAGAGAGTGGTGACACGACGCGATCATTGAACACAATGCAATTAAGCAAAGTCGCACCAAGCACACAAGGCAGCTTTGCTTTGCTTTGCTTTGTTACTTGTTAATTTTTATTAACAAGTAAGGAAATTATCGAAAGTAACAAGTAAGCGACTTGTATCGATATTCAATGTCTATTCATTAAGAAGATACTGGCCATTAAGAAGACACTGGCAATGAACTTACAGTGAATTCCGGTTCGTCGTATTGATGATTCGCTCCATCGATGACGGACGGCTGATCTTCCTCGACGCGTGGAGGACGAGCTGGAGGAGCAGGCGGGTCGTGGCGCCTGAATTAAACGTGAAAAAGTTTATTCATTTACATATTATAAAACTTGACGAACTAGGAGAAATATATCAGTACTGAAGTGCTTGACTATAAGATAATAGAAAATCCAACCTCTATTTATCTCAAAATAAAAATTGAGATATTCATACTAAAAATTCGACAAGGAAAACAATTACGTTATTGAAATGAGTAGGAGCGATTAGTAAATATTGTGCGAGTAATGTGTTTATTATCACCTGACAGGTGGAACGGGTGGCTTCTTGTCCTTCATTCGGCGTCGAGTCGATTTGTAGTACATATGCTTCTTGCTTTGGTTGAGCGTGAGGTATGGAGAGTCCTCGTACGATACCTCATTGCACATTTGTCGAATATATTCCCCGGCATGTGTATTCAGGTACATAGTGATCAGGCCATCGGCGACCAAATCTAGTGAAGGCACGGACCGCAAATTCGCAGTTTAATGCGGCCACATTTTCATTGAATCACCTTTGTCCTCTCGACTGAACCAACTGCTATAGTACTACTCTATTTTTATGGCGTAATTTTGCGCGAAACATGCAGCACATCAGATACAAGTATTACAGATTCATACCTTTAGCTGTTTCACTCAACACGTTGATAATTATTATCAAGGTGTTCACTCGAACTTTTTATACCCGGAAGGCAAAATACATGCATCGTACTGTATCATAATTGTTGAACACCCATAACAACAAGACTCTTGGAAAATGAGGAATTTTTTTTTTTGTTTCTCAGTGTGAATTGGTACAGCAGCTTAGCTAGGTCGTCTGAAGTTAACACCAAATGACGTCATCATCTGCGAGTCAGACTGATTACCTCGAGCAACTATTCTATAATCAATTTTTTGTTTTTTTCACACAAGATTTTTGCTTTGAGAAGTCTACAATTTCTTAGAGGTACAAAAGGACTTCTTTCTCATAGCTGAATTTTTGACAGAGGACAGGAACATTTCATTAACAATTTCCGAGGTGATCAATATCGATTGGTTTACGATTTTACCGAATACAGCTTTGATTTCTATGAAATACTCACCTTGGAGGGTATTGAATCGTTTGCTTCCAACGTAATGCTGGTTATCAGTGTAATATAGCCGATAATTTTTTGGCTGACCATCAAACCTGCAGTGGAAAATGCAAGCACTTTATTGTACATACTGTAATTATTGTGTGAGCTCTTGAGTCACAGGCTACGACAAATCTGTGGTAAAATTTCTCAATGTACGATTCGTTTGTTTCAGAATGATGGGAAAAAGGTATCGAAAGTTGGTTCCAAATACCCAGGTATCGTGTACAGGTACCGAAAACATTTGCCAGTTCGATCATTTCATTGGTTCGTAGGCGAAGACTAATACGTAACGTAATAACTATTTAACTTGCCAAAGCAAATCAAGCGATGACGACGTTTATATCAGACCAGATCCAACCGTTATCGCTGTCGGCGTTAGGCAAAGCTATGTGGGAGTTTCCAGTCTCTTTTGCATATGATACTACGTGTTTCTGTACAGCAGTAAGCGTGAATCTTTGACATCGAAACAAAGTTGGGATAAATGAGCTTCCTAAAACTACCATGAGTCGCGAAGTTTATCTCAAAAGTTCTTCTTAAATTAACAAACTGAGTGGCTGACCATCCACAGTGTATATGATCAACGAAAGTCACAACGTTTGAGCCTAGAACTTTTGCTCACATACAATTCCTGTTTGTATTTTGTTTGATACGACAATTTTTTGGTGGAATTTTTTTGAATAATTCATTATTATTATTATTATTATTGAGTTTCTTTATCTGATGAATTTAAGTTATTCGGTATAAACTCACAGAAAGACAAGCGAATACTGTCCGGGTTCTCTCGAACTTTCTCTGACCAGGTAAGCCCCCTCACCTTCCGCGCGGACTAACCGTTCAGCTTCATCTCGCTCCATTGCACCGTGATACCTGAAAAGCACGCAATAATTAAAAGATAAACTTTATACACTATGGGTATTTCTTACATTTTGAAGGAAATGACGACCAACTCTTGTAATGTCTGAAGAACGCAGGAATTATGCTAATGAAGTAATTTACTTCTTCAAATGAGGATAGCTCAGGCAAAACGGTTCAACATAATAAAGAAATTATCAGCATTGCTACTATAAAATTAATCTTTAGTTACTGGCAGGTAATTTTGCAAGGCATGCTAATATTTTAGAAATATACTTAACACGGGACAAAATTATTCGGGATATTACATTCATAGTAGATTATTGCAGTATCCTAATTATAGAATATTGAAAGTATTAAGTTGCTATAAATTCCACTTACGTGCTTTCATATATCGGGATAATTGTACCCGATTTTCAGCTAATATGGAATAAAAATTCATACTATTGAAAACCCCGATTCGAAGATTTAGTAAAAAAAATATTTGAGAAGTAATTTATTTTTGGTTGTTATTTTTGCCCAAACGTTTTTCAGTGTAGCAAAAAAAATATGTCACGAGTCTAGTGGTAGGTCGCTTTTCATTTCTCACTCCAAAAAAATCCTACATAGAAAAAAATTTCGTAGTGATTTTGCTTATTTAAAAGAACAACAATTTCTTGTTCTTATAAACTTTGATTCTTTTTTGTGACATCCCGTCTTCTTGCGTTGTGGGAGACATCTAGTAACGTTGACCCACTGACGCTTCATCTTCGTCATCGAGGTCATTGGATTTCGTGGTACGATTGCCATCCACTGCCATTCGTTCGCTTTGACCTTTATTTCAGCATTGGATTGCCAGGCGCGGCCGATCACGCTCTGGAATGGCACTATCGAACGGCACTCGGCTACAGTTTAATATGCGACACCAAGCGCCATCGCTAATCAGGACAACGACAATACCATACCGCAGCATCAAGCCGCGCCGTCGGTCAAAAGATATATGTATGCATATGTTTTTTTTAAATGAGTCATTTTTACTGCCTTAACCCTTTTTGGCTTCTGCACGTACCGCTTCACTATCTAGAAGCTCTAAAATACCTAGATTATGTGGCAATTTATAAAATGTCGATGTATCCCAAATGGTCGTATTTTTCTATTTGTTCATACTATATATATGTAGATATATGTATATATATAGCATGAACAAAACAGAAAAAAAATATATATATATTTTTTTTTTCGAACGAATATTTTATTAGATTAAGAAACAGGATCTTAAAAAAGATATGGACATGACTGAATAAAATGTATTGCGGGATCCTTATGCACAGACTGGATATAGATACTGTTCTAATAGGGTAATAATAAGGATAGATTTTCATGTACTAGACTGCAGCTGAAGAGGAAAAAAATACTGCTATACGATAATAGAAGTAAGGCCAAATAGACCATGATAACCCAAACAGAAAAACCGCTCGGGTTCACCTTACCAGTCTCCTTCAGACAATCTACTAAGTAAACGTATATATACTTGTAAAAAAATAAAGACCCCCCATACCGAGAGGCTTTTGCATCGCCTTATATGGTAGCGGAATGACACAGAACTGACCCCCTGATAAAGCTTCGATTGTTTCTTCTTTTAATATCTAACAAACTATATATAGTACTAAGTGATAAGAGGAAAACTAGGAATTAGTTCGAAACTACATGGCTGGACAAAACTGAGATACCTCACTTTTTTGGCCTGTGATTCATCGACATCGACCCACGAGTACATCGAGGCAGTGGAAGCGCCATTGCAACATTGACGATTTTACGTGCCCGTTGGGCTGGGCAGCTCACAATGCCAATCGCTATTCAACTTGCCCATCAGGAAAAAAATATCACATCGAATATATTAGTTTTCCAATATTCTAGGATTCGTTCTAGTATAATGTCTATTTTGGAATTGTTTTAGAGCTGTTTCTGGTAACGCCCTCTTGTTCAGGCGATAAATCTCAGTTTAAGATAGAAAAAGGATTGAGTGGGCATTCTACCCATGGCTGTCACGATGTACCTACGCGGAAAGGTTTTTTGAGAGCAGAACTTATGACGCACATAACTAGGTCATTGGTAGGGCTGAAATCAATCGCTTGGGAACTGCCCTGCCTATCAGTGACTAACACAGGGGCAATCTCGTATTATAATGCCCTTCTAGCAGCTCTAGAAGATAGCTTTTTAGTTGGCAACATCCAAACGTCATAGCTACTTCCCCTTAACCTAATACAAATATGCCCGTGATATCTCAAATAGTAACGGAGCTTCTTTTACGCGGCAACGATCTTCGACAGTTTAATGAATGGCTCCGTTTGTATTCGCACAAGGTGTTTAAGAAAAACTCTAGTATTTGTTAGCAAATATTTTTTTACAATAAATAAAATTAAAAAAAATAAAAATAAAAACCTTTTCATAATGTTACTCTACATACGTGGCCAGTCCGCATTACGCTATTTAAAATGCCCCCCGTCTCCCCATTATGTACATGCTCACACAGTATATGGCTTTCCCTATAGTAGTAGGTGGATATATATCTACTTCGCACGTTAGTTTGCAGATACCTTGAGGACAAATATATATGCATACATATATGTTAACCATGTATATATTATATACATCTTTAACGTACACAAGCACTTGCGTCACTCAACAGTACCGCATTACATAATTATTAATCCAGAAATGTAAATATGGATCTGTCTGAAAACAAAAAAAAATCGTACAACCAGATATTCCTTGAGTAACCCAAAATGGCGCAGAAATGTAAATCGATAAATTATACGGCGTCATCTGTCACTGACTGTCTGATGAATCGGTGGCGGTTGTGTCTTAAATGATGAGCGCACTAATTTACACGGTTAATCCTCGACTATTGCGATTTAAGTGATTTTTTGTAGTCTCATTGTGCACAATGTCTAAATTAATAGTCGCCAACAGGGACTCGATAAGTGTCCCTTCACAGTCGTAGCAGGCAGGTAGGTACGCACCTGTTAGGGCGTTGCCATGGTAACTAGAAACATCGAGGATGCCGACTCAACACCGTTGCTTCAAATCTCCGGGCTAGCATATGATGCTGATAGCTTTATGAAAACATCAATGCTTATTAGCTATACTAACTTCTGACCTTATCGCTCCCACACGACTGTTGAAGAAATCCTCGTGATGGGGCAGTGGTAACTCGTTCGCCTATTAGTGACGTGGTTTAGGTTCGAAACTAAGCGGAGACTCATCTTGTTTCGTGCTGAAAGAGGCCGCAAGGCATCTCAAACAACTTCTAGTAGCAGTACCAGATGTAGAAACTCGAAGAACCTTGTGTGTGTCGAGCAGGGCCCCCTCCACAATCTTCGAAAAAATATCCAAAGTGATTCGGAAAACTTACGATAGTTAATTATATTATTAATTAATAGGTCCAGAACTCGCGACAAAGGAAGACTTGTTTACAGAGGATGGGCAGGTAAGGCCAGCTTCAAGTCACAGACAAACTCTTAATTCCCATATGTTTACGTACATTTTCGAATTAAGAATGTCTGTTGAAAATGAGAAGCCAAGTCTGCGTTCAGCAGTCGCGTAGCTAAATTGCTGAGGCTCGTATCGAAGTCGACAGGCCTCGCTTCCGGTAGATAACACCGTGAAGAGATACGATATGAATTTGTTTTAGTTCCGAGTGGAATACAACTAACTTTAAAAGAATTTGATAATCGGCCCCTGCGGAACAAGCTCTCCCTATGGAGTATACCAGTAGCTTGAAGATGTTTGTTTTTAAAGAATTACGTCTATATCTCATGATTAGTGGGTACCACTTCATTTCAATCACTAAATGCCATTCTTGGTACTTATTTTTTACAATTATGTATAACGTATTCTAAAAGTGTTGTGCCCGTGGTAACGTAAGCTTTATAGCGTAAGCCCTGTTAGATAATTTCCCACCCAATACAAATGCTTTTGTTTTTCGTTTATGTGTGTGAGTTACCGGTTAAAAACAGCGCACTCGTCTAAATACATTTCCTGTAGCCCATTGAAGTATCAACCGTTCCATGGTGCCGTTCACCCAAAGCCAAACTAAAACATCTCTACTAGGTTCAGCGGTTCTATCACTAAATGCTTTAGATTATACTTCACCGACCCGTTATTTCACTACGCCCGCAATGTCTACAATCCAAATAGCATTTGCTTCTGTTTTTTATGTCATCCCTCCAATCTCGGTTTTCGGTGCCCATCGAGTAACTTCTTCCTTGAAAAATGACTTTCATACGTGAAATAAAAATAATTTTTTATTATTCCGAATATGGCACGGTGTTACTGGGTCGTTTATCAGGCACTCGACGCTCGTTTCACCCGCACTGGCGTACCGGGCTTCTGAGCACCCACCGCCAACCTATGATCAGACGCCCTCAATTAAGTACTGTTAATAATAATTCAGCTCGATTTTTCCCACCTGATATATCATTATCGTTAGTTATGCAAGGAGTGTTTAAATCGTAAGGGGAACCATTTTCGTAAAACGCTTGTAAACGAAGGCCTTAATAAAGAACGAACACACACCCTGTACAGATTTTCTAACATTATTAACACCATAAAAACGCTTATAAAACGAAATTTCACGAACGAGCACTTTGTCTGCAATATACCACAATGTTTTCGCATTCACATCAGTCGTTTTTGCCTAGACTTTGCCCCAAAAAAAGATTTCGTTCTTCAGTGATATGTCATATAGGGCGATACAACTGTCAGAGCAGATCTGACTGTGACCTTCAATGATAAATTTAGATCCAGCCTAAACAACATGTAAACGTAGGCAGGAAACGCTTCTAGGCAAACAAGGATTTGTTTGCATGTACGGCATTTGACAACGAAATCACCCCCCAAAGTAGTCTTTTCTCGTTCTTTTTTAGCGTTAAGTGTTTTCTCTCATAAGCATGCTGCTTGAAAAGCTTAATTTCCCCGCCTGTGTTACACATTGCAATATAAATAGCATTCAAACAGACACATAAAATAGATCTGCATAGAAACATAAAATACAGGTGCACAGTTTTATACATTTCCAGTTTTTTGTGCCTTCTCTCGATTAATAGCTTTCTAACGCTTAGTCCTTAAATAACAAGAGGCTTCAAGACGGCGTTTGGCCGTGTCGCTGTGTCGGCTGAAAACAGATACAAGCTTTCCTTTGATGCAATTAAGTCTGTCCGACGTTTGCTTTTCAACAACATCAACTGCGAGCCACTTAAGGGATCTGGGTAGCCACTGAGCAGAGCCATGAACAAATGAAATGTAGTAAAAAAAAATACTAACTCTTTTCCATAGTGCTGTGGACGAGTTGGAAGATCTTTGCTGCAGATGATCCTTTTTGGGGAAGGTGCCTTTTGTTGCATGTGATACACTGAAAATGACAGCGAAGGAAGACGAATGCGTACAAAGCCATGAATCCAAATTGAAGTTATATTGTAGTTTATAGATCAACGACATATATATTTTATAAAGCGATCTCCTTGACTCTAGCACACATCAAATAACAGCCTTTCGTCCTTTACTTCTATCTCCTACCCTTAGCTGAAGAACGAACGCTTTAACAATAAGCCCATCTTCTCCAAGTGAAGAAAAACGTTTGACTCGGGTGTTTCGATAGGTTACAAGATTAGATATACGCACGGATCAGTATCGGCTACAGGCTAGGTTCTTTCATACCTATTACTGCTTGTGTAACTATCTTAATGTTAGCTTTCCTAAACGTTACGTTAACGATCGTGTTGGAAATTTTTATTAATAAATAATTTCGGACGCCAATTTTTCATGGAACCTGTTTGAATCCCACGACGATGTTTTCCAACGCGTCAAAACTAATAGATGTTTTATTTGACTACAGGCCAAATATATTAAGCTACCATTTTTTGGGGATATTCACCGCGCGCTACAGGTTAGAAGTTACATTGAATTAATATATTACTAGTACACAAAGAAAAGTTCATTATTAGCATGGGTCATTGGCACTAGCCTTGAGTCACCATTACGTTGAACGTGTGGTGAGTCATCAGAACATTTTTTCCTTCTTTTTCCCAAGTTTATTATTCGCAGCTATTGCCGCCTGAGTGGCGCTGCGCAGCTGACACACCCAGCTCAGCCCTAGCTCCTATGCACGTTCCTACTGTCGATAGGTTCGATTAGATGCCTGGGCAGTACTGAGCGGTCGATAGTGCCCAGGATATAATGAAAATTGAAGTCAGTAAACTGTTAAGTATAAGCCAATTCTTTTTTTTTTTTTTTGTGCATTGTTAGCTTAATCGGATCGCTATTTTGGCTGTTATAGGGAGAACTAGGGAGAAGCGATGAAGCACAGCATGCGTGATCACGTTGCACAGCGTTCTAAATGTTGCGAATCTCGAAACCCGTCATGTTTAGTCGCTTACGTGAGCTTCGCGTCGGCGCATAATAGTTATAGCGGGAACTGCGAATATGCTGGGGCCAGTCGGTAGCTGCTGTTCAGGTCAGAGGATGTCCCTATAAGAGCTTTGAACAACTAACCGCCTTAAAAACTAACGAGCAACCTTCCTTCTGATAGGAACAAACCAGGCGCTCTGCGGGTAGATGTTCTTTTTCACTAACATTCTTTATGACGATGCCTTCGGGACCCTTTTCGAAATAGCACTACGAGTCCCGTAGAACCAGCACTCATTTAGGACATTCTAAAACAACAAAGTCATTGGGCAAAGCCGGTGTGGTCCTCGTCAGGGAGACAACTCAAGAGGCTAGACTCAATGAAATAATCATATTGCATTTCTGTCTTTTGCCCTTAACCGCACCTTTGGGCCGATGCTAAAACCGACCGATTTTTCCCGCCAGCGTCTCCAGCTACACAGGCGAGGAGTCTGCTTGGCAAGCTCATATCGCTCGACTCAATTGTAGGTGACACTCTCCATCTAACGAAAGCAAATGACGCCAAAACGATATGGTGAAGAAGGAAAGCCTCTCTTTTTTTAACAGTGAACGCGTAGGCGAAACGCGGACAGACCAACATGAGCAGCGCTGAATGGACTCTCTCACAGTTAACTTTTACCCTTGTGTTGAACGGAAAGCGGCTGGTGAAATTTTCGTGTCGACCCAAAACGAAAACCACCGAAAGAAGGAGACTACGAAGACAACGACCAACAAAAACCATCGACTGATACGCACACACTCATAGGCACTGTGGCTTCATCCGCATAGGGGCTACTGCTAACTGAGAATAGTGAGGTGCTAAATGATCTAATAGAATATACGTACGCACGAAACGCTATGAGTATATGTATGCTACACTGCGCTTCATGATCGGCTCACCGAGTGCCTTATTCCATATAGCTTGATAATAGAATCAGCCTATCGACATCTGCTTGTCGTTCCACTGTATAGTTTCGTTGCAAATTGACGAAGATGTTTATTTGTTTTTTAACACCCTCCGAGGTGCATTGGTCTAGAACAAAAGCACTGATTAAGAGATGAATCTGAACTTCACCGATCGGTCCGTTCGAATACCGCTCTTATGTAGACTGTCTATGCCAATATGGCGGCTTAGCTCGCCAGTTTAACTGACCACACTTTACATAAATGGCAGATTTCTGTGAGCACATTAAGTACTGTTATTTTTGCTGACCAACCCGATCGAAGCGGCTAGCTCATCATAGACGTTCATCATTTTCAATTAACTTCGTGACGGCAATTTGTAGACGGTTACCGATATCCTATCGTCGGCAAGATTGACGCAGCATTTACCTCTTAGCCACTGATACATTCACGTTTTAGGCATCGGTTTCAGGCTGATGGACTGACATGCACGTCCATCATGTTACTAATTTACGATGCGGACTGACAAACAGGGCGGTGTGAGGAACAACAATTATTACATATACAATGCGAACAGCAGGGTGCTACGTGAAGCCGCTTGACACGCGTTCATGTAGAAGAATATAGAAACAAATGGAAAGCGACCGATTTCGATCAGCAACAGTAACAATAGTAGTGTTGCCGGTATGATGATTTGTATTTATGACAATACAAAAGAAAGAAAGATCAGGCCCATCATAGAGTTGCCATTAAGCTTTTTCTCTAGCTAACTTGTTCGCAACTACAGCGACCGACTGGATCTTCGTAGACAGAAGTAACAAATAATCCCATAAAATCGGTTTGTTTACATGCCGTTTAACACTGTTCAGCTACCGTCTGTCGATACATATGTGATGGTGCACACCCCGCGTCCGCTCCTTTCCAACGTTTAAGTACGGCTTCAGCAATGAAATGCTCCGTAATTCTCTACTCTCTACTACGATGTCTTATCTACGTTACACTGTCATCCGGTCGATTGACAGCGACCTTGGGCTGCCCTTGTACAACATAAAAAAATCGATTTTATTTAGAAAAACGTTGACGAAACTTAGCTGGTTACGTGGAACACGTGACAGAAACGAAGTCTTCTAACAGCAAGAACAAACCTTTCTAGACGAAGTCGCAATTTATGTACAACAAATAAGCAAAAGCATGAGCATCGGTAGACATACGAGGTATAAAAGGTGGATTATTGATTATCAAATAATATATAACATTACAAATATTATATAACGAAGCTTTCACTAAACATTGTTAAATTAACATGTGCATCGTCGTACCATTTTAGTAGCTATTTTGCTTCTCATTGCTATACGCTCACTGGAAACTATATGTACACATCGATACTCACGATAAGATTTCCACAAATTTCGCACATCATCCGTCTGAGGTCCATCGCCGCCGCAGTTGATATCTCCTGGACTCCCTGGGAAAACAGAAATCAAATATACCCTTTATACCAGGTAAACAAAGCAACGAACGGAGACAAATCGATACGTAAGGAATCTGTTCTAAGAAAAAACATGTTTTAGCCCGCCATTAGGAGGTAGAATCTCGCCAGGATCTACGCACAGGCAGGTTTCCAACGAATATATGAGACAGTTTATTTATTGTTGTTTATAACGCTGTTATTTTGTTAAGTGAACAAACTTCGCGCAGTCTAAGTTGTAGGTAATATAGCTTCGTATTATATTGTACTTCTGTATTTTCCGTCATATAGATATAGGTGGTCATGGCGATGATGTCTTTGTTGACTCGTATATCATCAGATTTTGTAACCGGTCAGGTGTTTAATAACACGGGAGAGCTTAGCTTCGTTCGATATTCTTAGAGACGAATTCACAACATAGCTTCGCCTGATTTAAGACGTCTTCTTTGATTATCCATTCAGCCAAAAAAGGCTTCATTTTTGACCTAACTAAGAGGGTTCAGAACTGTATTTTTTACTTAGTTGAATTAAATATAGTTAACTAAATAGTTAACTTGAACGTTTGAGTAAAATAATTGTTTTACTTATTATATTACTATTATTGCTACGGAATTTATTGGTCACCGTTAACGGTGCTAGGAACGTTAAGTCTATCACGCTGGCCACACATATTTCCAATAATCCGGGTTTGGCCCAAATCTAGTATCTCGTGATTGTCTATAAGTGTTTCCTTTCATTGTTTTTACTTTGCTGAGACTCATATCTCAAGATATTCCCCTGTTGAACAGAATTCGACCCTGGAGCAGTTTTGTGGCACCCGGTATAAAAAGATACAGTGGCATTGCACGAAGACTTTTTTTGTTTTTTTATTAGTGTTAGGAGAGAAGCTTCGGCTGCTCTGGTAGAGACAAATAACAGGCGACGGTTTTGTATCCATTAATCGGCAAGCGGTTTACTGCGTTTGAGTGCAACCTCAGTTAAGTACTAGTGTTTCTTTGAGGTCTATTTGCTTCGACACAATGTAACAATGGCGTCTCCAATATGCATAGTTATTAGAGATGGAATTGCTCGTAACGATTAAGAGCAGAATCGTTATAACATGTAGAAGCTTCCTTCAATGTAGCAAGAAACCTATGCAAACAAACCATTCATTTAGTTTTACTTCGATATATTAAATGCTATATGTAAATGTATTAGTTTTCCATTAGATTAGATATTACCTGGGGCTTCAACAATAAATTTAACGGATTCCCTCAAATTTGCTGGCGCAAATACAAAGATGAGACAACTGGTGACAAAAACGAACTCGGTTTACCACAGGTAACTGCCAGTAGTTAATTGAAACGTTTACGTGGTACGGCAAGGAAGTTGATAGGAAATTACGCTTTGACGCGAGACGCTTTTATTCGAACGACGTCATCGCATTATGTTTCTTGTTCAATGCATAGGCGAGCTTCAACAGCGTGCGCGTGTCTATAAGACAGAGGATCTAACTGGCAACATATAAGTGAAAATGGCGTAAAGTACTCAAGTTTATTCCGATTATTCATTGTATAGAATATAAATGTACCTTCCATTTGAGTATTCGAAGCCAGAATTTGTTTTGCCACAGGGTACTTGCCATAGGCCAACCTCATGGCCGCCCATAGTACTTGGGCTTTATCGGCGATTTTCTCGTTCCAGCGTGCTTTCGGCATAACTTCTCATTGAGTGGGAAAGTTGCTACTTTATGGGAATTAACTGTTCGGTTGACGTATCCCTTTCAGGCAGGCAATTTCTCAGGAGCTTCTCATAATCCAAAATCACTTCCTGAACACTCACTTCGCAGTAGATCGGTGACAGCAGGCAAAACCTCAGTTTTTTCTAGTTTATCGCGCTATTATCGAATCCACGATCCTTATAAGACATCGCCTAATGATAATACTACTAATAACAATTCTATACACTCACAGACCACCAGCACGCGGTACTAGTTCAAACAAATCGTGGGTTTGTTGCTCGTTTCCTTCTAATTTTTGTCGCCTCATCTCGAATGCGTTTGTCATCTATTAACGTGCTCTTAATTCGAAACCCATATATCGGCAGGTTTTACCAATGTATCTGACAGGCGCTGGCGAACGCGCGCAGGTATAATATCATAAGCGCAACGATAACCCGAGTGGCTGTGATAAAGTTCGATGATGCATTTCTCGCCCTCGTCGGTCGAATACGGTTGTCAATTGATTAGAAACCTATGAACCTATAAAGCCCGTTTCCGTATAGCTGCATTACGTTATTCTACTTGGCGGGTTCGCACTACGGGTCTACGCTCGACCTAGCCAGTTGTTTTGATTACCACATCGGCTATAATATCCGGTTTGATGGTTTTTTTTTCTTTCGAGTTTTGAACTTATTCTATGGTATCTCATAGTAGCACTCTGCTGCTAAGCCTCCTGAGTTCAATAAACAGTTTTTCATCAAACTCGTCGGGTCTCCTATCGTGGCTGGAAACGTTCGTAAGCCGCTAAAGTCCTTCGATAGTACTTGTACAGCTGCGTGTTCAGCCATAACAAAATGGGCTATGAAGCACGCACCATAGAAAGAGCAAAAGTTCTCTTTATTGTGATAATACTACGGTTTACTGGCAGCTGACTGTACGAATGAATTTTGCGGCCGTTTCCGGTGCCACTATCACCATCGTTTTCGGTAGCATTTGTTATGTATGTAGGCACAGTAAGTTACTAAGTAAAGTAAAATGGCGGTTTTTCTTCGACATCTCCGTGCTGGACTGGACAGAAGTATCATCAGCTCCCGCAGTCAGGCTAACTGGCCTACGCATCGAACTGCGTAGGCATGAGCAGTATTGGTGCCTACCAACCACATCAAGTTTACCTTTGGCTCCGCTTGGCAGTGTAAATCCCTCGTTCTATCAGAGGGTTGGATTAGTCGCACCGGCAGTTCGGACCAACTGTTTTGCGGCCGAAAAACCGATTGGACGAGGGAAGTTGGTTTCATATATATCTATATTTGTACGGGACGCTCCGCGTTGGACGTAACCGGATGGATAGACGCTAACGACGAGAGCTATCCCGTTTGTGGCCCAGCAACTCGTTCCCAAAAGACCCTTCTTCTTCGTGCATTTGATTTCGTTACGGTTGAGCACGTTAACGTTACTGACTACTAGTGTCTGGATACCGCCTCGTTTTGTGCTTGCCACCCGCCAAGAGGGCGGTAAAGAATACGAACAAAAAATAGGAGCGGATGCTGAAGAAGGTTATCCGTCGAAGATGCAGCTGTTATTGGCCATGTCGGTTCAGAGCCGAGCTTTAACCTCGGCCTGATCAGAAAATGATGTCAAGAATTGACCATCATCCAGGAGCTGCGCTTCTACGCTGGCTGCTAAGCGATTTGGAGTCAACATAGAATGTTAATAACTATATACTGAAACAGCCTAAGCCGACCGCGCATCGACGCCTCAGTCATTGACCGTAACAATACTGGGGTGTTATTAACTGAACTGTCGTCTTGAAGTGATGTCACAGCGGCGGAGTTGATGGGGGCGAAATCGATTTTCTGCAGTTCTTCAGGCGTCTTTTCAGGGATGGCACTGACTGGTCGATTCGACAGTCAGTGAACGAGTAAACCACATAATAGGATGGAGTGGATCGGTAATTTAATGTGAGAGACGTCTACTGCGTCTCTGCAGCCGTGTGCGCAACCCGGGGGCGTATTCCACTCGAGTTTCGTCAACTCTTTTCGATTCTCTTTTTGATTTTCTAACGATACGAAAAGTACTTATACAGAAAACAATCTACCGAAGGCGGCTGTGGCTCGTCGTTGCTTGTCCGAACCCCGATGATCGTGCCCCGCCTCGCGAGAGCCTAAAGTTCTATGTACTCCGTTCGTCGCTGCAGAGACAACTGGCTGACGAATCGGGACTAACAGCATCCTGCTGTTGATATGGCGGTCATGATGCTGACGCTAAGAGCAAACCGTGAGAAACAAGTCGAGGTAGCTAGTAGCCTCCTATGCAGCGACACTTTTCTTGAAAGGGTTCCAGCAGAATCAATAAAAAAAAAAAAACAAAATGAAACCCACCTGAACGATTTAGAAAAGAAGCGCTTCGTAGCGCCGCTACCTACTGCTTGTTATACAACAGATAGTTGCAGTGGTAACAGTTATCTGTATCGTTTCTACTTGTATAGTGTAGTGCTGTTGTTATTGATAGGACGGGGGAAGCGAAGGGGGAAGGGGATTGCGGCGCTGGTCCTCTTCCTTGCCAACCTCTTTTAAAGGGAGTGCTTTGAACGGCAGCTCGACCACAAGGTGACACCGATGACAACGCCTACAATTACTACTACTGATTATTGGTACCTTATGGCAGCTTGGGACGGCAAATGCTGTTTACGGCGACGACAATGATGATGAATATTATTAGTATTGTTATTACTGTGGTCGCATAATAGCAGCCATGGCTGTAACATGTTTCTTCTATTCGTTGATGCCGAGTCGCGGTAGTTAAGTGGGTCCCGCCAGGTCGAGCCTTTCGATGCTCCTGTATTAATACCCTATCGACTTATCTGGCACTAATGAGCTGCTGTTGACTCTGCCGCGATTATCAACAAGCACAAACGAACCAATGGTCGGACGAAACTTAATTACGAGTATATCGTATAACCGTTAGCAACACGAAGACAGAGTGGCACGATAAGCAGATAAATTTTAAGTTCGCGGCGGGTGAAGAACGATGGTCGAATGCTATGATCGATGATCAATTAGCTAGGTACAGCCAAGGTGGCTGGCGCACTTTTAGAGAATTGTAGAACTGGTGGCTCTGGAGGCAAGCGTTGTATCGGCTACGTTTGTTCAAGCGGATGTAGTTGCCGAATGGTGGGGCTGACCTTATCTGTCTTGATCCTATTTGAGGTCGACATCGATATCCACGCAACGAAAATTTATAGTCTCGAGGAAATTGTCAATCTCGAATGATGTAAAAACGCCTTCAGTTGCTTTCCGTTGTTGTTCACAGTTGTTTTTTATGTCTATTGCGTCAACCCCATATTTAAGAACCACCCCATCGAGATGAAAGCGCTGTTTACTGCAACTGAAAATCTTCTAACGTTAACAACAACTCCAGTTTCATAAATAGTGAACACAGGAATGACGTTTGAAGGGGAACTTCCGCAGATGATTACGCAGAACCAACAACTACTTTGTTTCACTGTACACAGGCTGTTTTAGGTCTAAAGCAAATACTCCCGATGCAAAATCTCCTATTAGGCTTTTTTGCTTAAAACAAGTCCACATCTTCACTAGCATTAATTCTAGTGCAGTTTCTAGCACCACCGGCGAATTGTAATTAGTGGTAACGTGGTGCTCCCGCTATAGCACCTAGCTAGCTGGAGGTAAAAAAAAAACTTGCAAACCACAAGAGTTGATTCTCGTAAAGAATGTTTCATGGTACCAATCGGAACACCAAAGCCTCCTCTCCAACGGGGCGGAGGGCCCCGGGAAAGTGAGAGTGGTAAGGGCCGCGTAAACAACAGGCAGAGCAAGAAGAAGACGCACGCTGGTGTTAAGTAGGAGTCCTTTTTTTCATCCATCTAACGTTATATAGTTATTTTGCCTCGGACTACCTTCAATTGATGAATAATTCGGTTCTGCGATCATTGAAACAAACGACGTACGTAAATTTGTGTCAGCTTGATTAAGAAACAGATGGAGAGAAGGTTTCCAAGTTGTTCGAAAACCTCTCTAAAGAGAGAGGAAGGGGGTTTGACAGTAGTCGTTTGACATTAGTGCTCAAACGTTTAAAACCCAGGTGTTCTTAGCCTAAGGTCGCAGCATATATGCGCCAAATGTTAACCTGTCGATCGTATGAAATCAGCGAACGATATAAATCCACCTACACATACTTTTTCTCGAAACTATACTTTTTAAGCTTGCCAACCGGCTACGTTCTAGCTCTCACGCTCGCTCCTTTTACAAGTCTATTTGATGCTGCTCCTCCTATCGCTACTTTTTTTTTCTTTTCAGAGCTATAATCGCGAATAAAACTAATCCTCTTAATTTAAAATCCACCATTTCGTATGCAATTTGACGTTATAGTTGCTTTCCTAATGGTTTCCGCTTTTTAAAATTGGAAACGACAATGACGTAAAGCAATCATACCTCGCAGGGGTGCTACACAACCACATTGAAAGTTCCGCTCTCTTTAATTAGGCCTCTATCAGTTTCGAGATGCTTGCGTATTTCCTATATATTATATTGCCCGGTTCGTATTTCAAGCTTTCGCTTATTAATTTAAAATAATACTAATCCAGTCATTCACCTTGAGTATTTTTCTAATTGTTTTATATATAATTAAGTCGGATAATTATAGCGCCTACGATTGCACTTACTAGTGCTTTGGTTCAATGCTTGCTTACTTACGCACGCCTGATTTGATTTATTTTCACACTAGTCTTTATTATTATTCTATTTTATTCAATTTTAAAATAGTCCTTCATTTGACCAGCGTCAAATATACCTACGTCATGTCGACATTGTGTTATTGAACGATTGTCCCCATTATCGGCTGGACGTCGATTTAACTGATACTTCACGATTGAACTAAAGCTGCAACCGTAATTTTCCAGTGACCGGATCATTTCTCCCACAACACTAGAGCATGTTTTTTAATTGCGTTTTTTTTTTCTGATTCTCTATTTTTTTTCCTATATACAGATAAATTTCTATAACAATGGCGAGCAATCGCTAGCTACTCAACATACACATATTATATAATAAGGATGCTATGTATGGTAATCATGAGCTACTTCATATAATTAATGTATTTCGTGTAAATTTTTCGCAAAAATCGTCGATATCTTGATCATTGTTTGTTTATGGACTCTCTTTCAATATATGTAGCCTACGTCCAGTGCTGGCCAGTAGACTATGCATCATTAAATATGCGTTCAAGTACTTCTCCTTAACGAACAAAATGCTATAACAACTTATAGGCGGGTATACAATGTAGGAGGTTACTCAGGTTCATTTACATTGAGATTTGTTCACTTGGCCTTTGCCAAGAGTATTTCAACAGATTTGGTGCAGACTAGTGAAAATTATTTAAAAATATCCACGTCTTGCGCACACCTTTCGAAACCCCTCAACGAAGCAGCCTCCATAAATTTATATTGTAATTAACACGAAAATGAGCGTAATATATGTGTTGCGGGTAATTATAGAATATAAGATTCTACCAGCAGGGGTCTCATCAGCAGAGGAGTTGGAAAGGGGTTCGTTGTAGTCGGCCTTCGGTGACGATGTTGCCATGTGGTTGCAAATGTCACTTTTATTATCTGGTATCTTTCAGCATTGTAATAAACAACCAGTCCCTGACATGTCAACCCTCCCGAGTGCTATACAGTAATATTAAAACGATTTTGCAGGCGTGGCCTTTACAGACGGCGGAACGACGAGCTGCAGCGCTAGGGCTTTCCCGACGGGTCATTTATCTCATTTTGGAGAAAAGGTGTTGAAGGCGAACAGGAAACAACCGTCCCCTAAGAACAGGCGTCACTTATCGTATAGAACTTCTAAATCAAGATTAATTACAATTGTTGTTACCGTTTTACGAAATGTTGAAATCACATTGATTGTCCTGTTGACACGCAAATATGGCATTTCTATAGTCGATGTATTACGTACTGTTTGCGTGACAAAAATAGGATCACTTGTTTGATCTACTAGTTGAAGGTGCAGTTCTGCCTAATACTATTTATTACAAGTGGGTGTCAGCATTCGTAGTCGTATCTTGTCGATATAGCAGTAACGTATATTCCTTTATTGAACGTATTAGAACAGGATTAGGAGGTTTGGCCATTTCCCAATACCTACGCCATGGAAATAAGATCATATCATATCATGTTAACGAAAACAATGTAGGTCATATCGATGGAACAACCATGCTATCCAATGAGATTGTTTATATGTTACAGTCGATTGGGGGTACTGTGTAACTAAGGCAACGTTCGTCTAGCGCAACGAAACCACCTCGTTTCGCCAAAAAAAATTCGGGCTAACAGGGCGAAACAAAGGGCTCATTGGCGCCTAGATCAATATGCAGGTGTTAATATCTACACTATTTGCACTGCTAAATATTGCACTAAAATACATATCTTGGTCGAAATGCATCATCGCCTATCATTTGATAGACGTTTTTTGTAGAACTTAATAGCGTCCTTACTCAGATCGTCACGTATAAAACGAAACCGGTGTTTTGAATATGTCAGTATATAAACGACTTCCAAATGGCCTATTATTATCATTTCTATTATATATATTTCTAAAGGTTGCTTGTTAATCGGTTACCGTTTACTGTTATAAATACTATGTACAAGGTAGACGATCTAAATCCTGAGTTTTCTTACGAGTTATTTTTAAGACTGTACTTAAAAAAAAAAACAGCACCTTCAGCTGTTTTTTTCTGCATCTTCTCGAAGTGTCGCTTCTAATGATCGTTTCTCTTTATTACAACCGTCGTTTAAGGTGATTAGATCTTCAATCGAGGGCCTCAACAAGCCACTGGTCACTCTCAAAATGTTTCACCTGTCATTAGCAAATAACTTTTCTATTGGAAGCGTATGTTACGCAATGTGTTTAAGTGTAAGCTCATTTAAGAGCCACTTAAACATGCCGCGAACAAAACATGAATTCTAGCGGGATCAAACTTTGAATTACATAAGAGTCACAAACCACACAAAGGCTCAAAACGGTCAATAAGTACAGAAGGTGCAAAAGGGCTGAGTAAATCTCAAGAGGATTGACCGTTGGAACTTACCTACACGACTCAATCGACGACTAATAATTTGCTTTAAAACAGCCGTTGATTTCTCAATTAAATATCCGGGTGTATTAAAAATGTCTTTCTGTGCCATTTTTTTCTAATTTTTCAGATCTGATTTTTATTAGAAATCGTTTCTTTGCCCCCGGGAAATGTTCTCCGAATTTCCCAAAACCGACGTAAAAATTAATAGCGACGTAGATTTAGGCCCCAAAGGGAAGCTGTTAATGTTGATAGGGTTTGTTCGTCGCAAATACATTAGATAATAGCTGATTTTTGTTTGAATTCCAAAAAAGATACACTATTTCCCGCCATGGTAAGTTTACGGTTTTTCCTCTAGAGGGAGCTGAGGGGGAACGGAACACTTGTCTGCTACGAGAAACAGGCTTCCAGTTTGTCCGAAGTTGAATGCCTTACCCTATATACGTTATTATATGGAGACGAATACAATAGAATTTAGTAACAATACAACCCTAAATTAGAGAACTCTTGCAACGGCATAGATAACCACAGATACTCGTGGCTTCTGTGGTGCTTCAACAAGCAACAATGAGTCTCTCACAATGTCGAGACGCTGTCTGGTATGTAATATCTGTATATTTCTGAAGAGAGGCGGATTGCACCGCATCAAAACAGTCGTCACCAGATGCTCAAACCTCAAATAACAGTAACTGTAATTTAATTGGCCGCGGACAGTCGAAAGACCTTCCGTTATACCTGTCCAACGCAAGCACAATGTTGGTTATACTAAAAGACCCCTTCTTCATCGGTGACTCATTCAAGATGACTTCAGCGCCTCAGATAAACAAAGCTGAGATCTCTGATGGCGATTTTGCGCACAAACATCTCATTGTCGGTAGCAAAATTTAGTAGGCAACAATTAAAGATAACGACAGTAAAGCGCCAGCCACTACTGAAGGAAGCTTAAATACCCATACGAAAATCGTACGCGTGAAAAAATCCATTGTTATGTAATTGGCAAAATCAAAGTATGGCCTTCGATAACATTCCGTTTCCAGAAGGTTGGTATAAAGCATTAAAAAGTATTAAACTTGGCAGTTAGTGATCCGACGCTTTCTTAAGAGCCGCTGAAAGCCTTATGCTAATTGGTTACCCATTTTAATATAGCACAGTATTCATAAAGAATCAGTACCGAATATTTACATAAAACTGGAGCAAAAAACACCACATCCTATGAGAAAAAATAATCTTTGTTTTCAGACCTTCCTAGGAAACTCTTTCTAAGTCAAACAAACTCGCGTACCGGGATTTCTAGTGGAATCGATAAATAGATAAACTGTGGCAGGTAATGACCTAGACAAATATATGAAGCTAGAAATTGAGATAGTACAGCACCTGTGTTCAGCTTTAGGGTGGCCACTGAAGCAAAGCAGAAGTAAATTGGTTATGCAGAAGAGTCTTCGAAACGACGCAGCGTCTCGTAATTCACCGTTCTACCTGACCCGGTTCGACAAAAAAGCAAAACATTTTTGAACGGCTTGTCTTTATTGAGGTAGTTAGACTGCCAGAAAAGATTCTGGCAGACGTCATTTTCAATATCGTTAATTGAAACGAGTAACGACGCAAAACCAGGAATAGAATAACATGTTGATTTAATATCGAGTACCTGTTACTGCAGGCGGAAGACGCTGGTTAATGCTGGTCCCACATTAGCGTGGCCAACCTCTAGAGGTGAAGTCTGATGTTTGCAAATGAGATTTACACACCAAGAATGCTAGCGTGGAGCTCAAATAGGTACGGGAATTCCCACAACTCAGTCTACAGTCGTGATTCCAGATAGACACGCATGGAAAAATTTCAGTTAACTTGGTGGACAAAGCGTTCGGAATCGGAACCGGATGAAAATTCCTGATCGAGTCAAATTAAATTTTACTATATCGTTCCAACTAAATAAAGACCCTATCGTGAAGCCAATAAAGAAATCAACCAACTGCTAAAGTAAGCTAGAGACGGTCAATGAGTATTTCTCGTTCTGTCTCTGTGGCACACTCGTGCCGCCGTTGGTGTTCCACGCAAGGAACATTGACTTCGTTCCGTCGCATATTGCGCTTCACGAACTTTACATTCGTAACTGATTCGCTAACGATATGATTACCTTCCCAAAATAATAAGTGATCTCTGTGATTCGTTGCGGTCCGACGAGGTGGTCAACGAGGGTTTATGATGCCTAGTGTTGTGATTCTAAATCACTACCAAGCACAAGACGAAAACCCCCATAAGAAAACCAAAACTAGTGATGGAAAACACCATAAGAAAGTCAACGATCGTGTCGAAAGAACAAAATCCCTTTTGGCACAAAAAGGACGTCGCCGAAACAAAAGGCCAGTCAGTCCAGCTGCGTATTGACGGTGTTTTTTTCATCATGGATGGATGTTTGAAAGAACGATACCGTGGACGACAGCAAATAGCTTTCTTTTGATCAGCGGCAAAAAATGCCGGGTAAAGGCAGGCTTCGACATCGTGTTGAGCTGAACAACGCTCTATCGAATGCTGCGATCTTGGTTTTATTAAGAAGATTGCTGTGAGGCGGAATTAACTAAATCTAAGATTTAAGCTGCTTCAAACTGCCCTTTGTAAGCTCGCTTGATGTGATCTTCAATCATCATTATGATATGTAGGAACTTTAAATTAATAAATAAACTAGGCGAAAGACCCGCATGCACGGGCCAATTTGTCATACAGAGTGGGTTCCAATTTTCTATATTATAAGCCTGATGCAGATAGCAGAATTCATAGGACGGTGTCGTCAAGTTCAAACCTTTTGAACTGAGCGTATAACAGTCGATGAAGTTGCCGGCATTAAAATAACAAAAGCCTTTCAGTGCTTGAATTTTTAATTTTTTTAGATTCCCAAAATCTATGTAATAGAGTTATACTATTATTTGTAAAAAATATTACAATTCCTTTCCTCCGTACTAAGTAATAATAAATTCTATTATAGATAGAAACCAACCTGACTTACGTCGGTCTGAACTCAAATCATGTAATGATTTAACAGATAAGCAATCTGCCTTAAATAAATTCTACTTTATTTAGGTACATTAATTCAACCTCGAGGTCGCAAACTATTTTATCAATACGGCTATCTAGAATGTGACTTCGATCAGTAATCAGCATTTGAATGGTCTCCTACATAAAGCGTTTCTTGTGTTGCGGATGTATCAAAACCATGAATTAAATTAAAATGTAGGCTTTTACGTATCGAATCACATTTGTTACAACCTATTTGTGTCCTGAACGAATGCTTGTGATTCCACGCATGATCTAGCAAGCAAAAAAAGGCAAAGGATTTCTTCTATATGATGCCGTTCTTACCACTAAATATACGCTCGATATTTTTAGAACTCACCAACAAGCAGAAGAAATTTGTATTGACAGTTCATGGGAAGCGAACCCCATGAGCCCATCTCACCCTCGTAAGTAGCCAACATTCTTCACTGGCACGCTTGGTGCACACTTTGTGATTGTTTTATCGTTATAAGAGCACCATTTATTTCCAATAAATTAAATTTAAAACCAACGAGGTATTCCATGTTCGGTTATTTTCACTCTCTTCGACGACGTAATTATTCACTGTTAAACTAATCCACCAGGTTGTCGGCCCAGTGCTTGCACCCACATAACATTCACCAAAGCTATTTCCACGCTGGTGATTAGAACGCGACCACTTAAGCACATCAACTACACAGAATTCCCTATAGCCCTGCATAATTTGTTTCGTGCCTCATTCGATATGCTTCTGACGAAGTTCTGACGGGTTACTCTGTCCCATCCATTTTCCTCCCTAAATTACAGACTGCTACGCTCACTACATGCTGCACCCTCGTGCGCGTGCGTACGCCAGTATTTGGAAACAATACCAAATATCGTGCTTCATTCAATGCTGTATAACCAATCACCCAGTTCGTCATTCTTTACGGAGTGCATCCTTCGTTGGCCCCACTTGGAAAACAACTAACCCGCGCGCCTTCACTTTTTACGACTACGGGAAACAATCACCACAGCACTGAATTTAGGGAGCGCTTGCAAGCAGCGAGTCTCGTCGATCGTCTTCTGAGGGTTTGCACGCACCCATTATCTAGGTCAATCGGCGCCCGGGTCGCTCATAGCCATCCTCCGTATGCCAGTTAGCCAATGCTGTGCGTTTCAGCAGCGGCATCAGTATCAACAACAGCCACAGTGGTCATAATTGCCGCGTAACAGGCGAGCAAACCTCAGCTCAGTTCCGACATCTACGTGGGCACCACGGGCGCTGCGGGCATTACCTCACTTAGCCAGTCTCCGTCATCAGATCAGCCCAGGTCTCTTGACTGTGCTTGCAGCCGTACCACAGTCAACCAACCATATCGGGGAACCAACTCCGAAGGCTGACGCGCCGACAAAATAGCTTACACAAGCTTTCAGGTTCGCTCGCACTATATACCCCTGTCTCTAAGCATGTATTGCTGTTGCCATTACCGTCCGTCTTTCGTACTGTTTTCTACTGGGCATTTTCTTTCTCAGCTCCTCGTCAACCAAAGCTGTACGCTCTTTCAACGCGGATAGAACTGTTGTTGGCTAGTTGTTCTCTCGAGACCCAGAGCTCCTCTGACTGAGGCGAGAAGGACCGACAGGTGAATCTCTGAGTCGATGGCCGTTTTATTACTATTGCTGCTGGTGATCGTCGTGACGGTCAGGGTAGCAGTGGCGGTACCCGCCGCCATAGAGTGGCTGTAACGAACGCCATAGGTTTGTTCCCTGTAGGTACAGTGTCTCTTGTTCTCCATTGGGTCAATGATTCCGCTTGAGCGGTTACGGTGCGACATCAAGATACAAACTGTTGTCATTGTCAGTGTGGCCTTCGGCGTCTTACATTAACTCCTTGTTTTCTCTAATCAACTTCTACTAATTGCCTGTTCTGTACGACAACAACGATCATATTTTTGTTGTGTTTCTTGCATGTTATTTGGTCAATGCGTATCAGTGTCTCAGTGTCACTGGCGTCCTACCAATACGTCGCTACTAAATGAACCCAAAGAGCTCTTGGCCTGTGCAGCCCATCTATCTTATACTGGAAAAACATGCGTGCAGTTACACAGTAACCAGGACATCTGCTTTCAATATCCTGCTCTCTAAACGAATCTCTTCTGTCTAAACGAATGACGAGCGGCTTACTTGAGACACGAGCCAAGGCGTAGGGGTGGAGAAACCTGTTGTTTCTGTTATCGTACACCACAGTACCATAAGCCTTTTGTTGCTGTTGTTGTTATTATTGTTATCATGTTCGTATCTAGAGACGGTTAAGAGTTATCGTAGATTAGCTGCTATAGATAAACCAAATAACTAAAAGCGTCAATGGTGTCTGATATCCTATCGAGGCTCAGTTGAAATTTTTCTTATCGCTCTTTCTCCGTTCCAGGCATTCGAAGCTACTGCGTACACGAAAATGATTAACCTGAATCTCTGCTTGATCAGATTTTTTTGCTCATTGCGCGCACACCTAGGCCATCAATAAACACCAACATCATACGTGGCTTAACCACACATTTTAACTCTGATTAGTTTCGAACGGATCGAAGGTTTCACTACTCTAGGTTTCAGGCGTTTTCATTCGAGTTTGCCTGAAAATATCCTGTTTTGTGAAACATCGCTGAATTTCTACTACTACTATGTTCGAATCGAAAATGTAGGCTTTCGTTCCGTTTTTCTTTTTCAGTCTATTTGAAAGTTGTTAACAGACATAGCTGTAGTGATAAAGTGGCAGGCTATTCAGAGGCTTTCTGAAGGCTTGTCTGAGTCAATTCAGCTATTACTGTGTCATTTTTTATATCTGCTAGCAGAACAAATAGTCTTTCTTAATCTGGTGAGCTTTCGCACGTTTTACGTGATTGATTGTATAGCCCCTTGGGGCAGTTTATTGTATTTTGCATAAACCAAACTTGAAACAACATCGAGCTTGTTCTAGTGTCACAAAACAGGAAGTAGTTCGACAATTTTTCTGCCCAATAACTAAAGAAAAAGCTCAGCCCGAAGCATCTACGCTTTATATCCCCAATTGAAATGCGTTGGATTCAGCGACGTTCGCAAAGGAGAACATCCGTTACAATGCGCTTGAAATGATAGAAGCCTTATGATATAATTCCATATATTTAGAATCGTATTCGAAAATAGGATTAGCTTCGATCAGAAAGACTAAACATATCTTCTCAAATTAGCAGGTTAGTAACAAATAACAACCTGCCCCAACTGTGATTAGTAAAAACCGAAGCCAATACCTCACTGGTGCCGCATGAAATTACAAAAGCTTCAAAATAGTGAAGAGTTTGATAGTCCACACACAGAACAACAAACGCTTGAAAAAGTAAAAAAAAATAGTGCCATGTTTAAAATAGAATGATCCACTTAGCTTCTGCCAGCCCTCGAAGAATGCACAATTCTCCAGCTAAAGCATGGCATTAAGAATAACGGAGTGCAATTGTGTGTAGCTCATAAGAGACCAAATAAAAACAGCGTAAGCGCCTTCGAATGAGCACCTGGGTCGCTCACAGGCACCAGATTCGAAAAGGTCTGTAGTTAGGCATTAGGGGATAATCCTAAGTTGGGGTCAATATGACGCAGTGCGCCGCACCGAAATTCAGTCAGCATCGAAGCACCGACAGTGCTGCCAGCGTTTTGTCAACAACTTGAGAAAACTAATAACACGGCCGGCTACGGTAATTCGCCATATTAGCGGTCGTCAGAAAGTTTGATACCCTACAAGAACACTAGCGCGACTAAAAGTAAGAGCAGATGCGTCGGACCTCACAGGTAATGATGAAAATGAAAGAAAATGCGTGATTTGTGTCGAAATGCGACTAAATGCGCCCCCAGCTCAGAATATCAGAACGATTGAAAAATTACTACTATGGAAAAGAACCAAAAAGGCGTACTGGTTATACGTTTAATTGTTAACAATTTAAGCATAGCTTCCGGCTATTATGTGCCCTGATATCCAACACTGAGTGACCAGAATTCGAGCTAGCGAACAATTTAAGTACGATAACCGACTGATTATTTTTTTGTATGACATCTCTACGTACGGTCAATGGAACAGTCGTAGCTAAATGGTAGAATCAATATATTGGTCGATGGGTAAGTAGCTTTAGCATGCTTTCAAGGTAGGCCGTATTTCAGTTTCCTCTTAATGTTAAACACATATTCACATTAATTCGATTCTCGCACAGCGACGAAGTGGGACAATTGCTTATCTTTTTTTTATCAATCCTCTTCTAAATATGTGTAAAATAACAAGGGGATTGAGTACATATGATGCGTCTATACTTCAATATTTTGTGACGGTACGTACGGCCACTATGTACTGCATAGTTCCACAACGTATAATCTCTAGTGGACAAGGGCAGAAACCGAAATATGTGTATGTCTAGGACGTCCAATGACACTGGGTGCCATATCTATTTACGTTCTAGTCTAGGGCAGCTTATCAAGCGCTAGGTTGGAGTAGAGGAAGCGGGCCTTACTCCGACGTGACTAGCGACATAATTCATCAAATATTTTCAACTATATGAATCCGTTGATTGATCTGGATCATACCTAATACGTTACCTGGAATCGAAATAGTATAGATTGTTACATAGAACGACCGCCATTTTCATGTGAAACCAGCCAACGCGCAGACAATGAACAAGCCAACTGCAAACCTTGATCAAGGTCAGTAAGTCCGTAAAATTCGTATGTTTTCATTGTTTGTAGCTTTGACACCGAACTCCATAAGAACTTCCTTCTTGTTCTGCACGATGTCTTGTTTCTTTCAGCAGCCCGCACGTACAACGCAAACTTATCGAAAGTTCACCTTCTTTTTCTCACGAATCATTTGACAATTTGCGTCTAAAATGCAGTGCTGTAATGATGCGACTCGTTGTGCGTCAAGAAGTTAAATGAAACGAAAATTCAAAAATACTACGAAAATCGTCTCGACCAATTTTTCTCTGCGGGCAAACAATGCTACGAGTCAGTTACGCACCAAGCAAAAAGACTGATTTGCTATTGTGGCCACATCTCGCAACTCAATTGATGGAGAAACGCAATTTTTTAGTTCACAGACCACTGACGATGCGGGCGCTGAAGTAGTGTCGTCCGGTAGCTCTTTTTCCTTTCGTAAGTAGCCGGCAACTGGCCCGTTTGATATAGACGCTTGTAAATTGGCGCTGCCCAGACGTCATCTATGGCAGATTGAACGGGATTTGTCACCATCATCGCTGGTTTTACGCACATATGAGAATCGCCTCCTTTCAACTTCCAGCTGCAGAGCACAAATGCCGTCACGAAACAAGCGTCATTTTCGCACTCTACGTTTGTTCTTTCTGATCCAGCTGTCTGCTTAGCAGCACCGATGAGTAACTAAAAAGAAGTCAGTGGCCGTCTTTTGACTCATCAAACAATTTCATCATTTGCAGGATCGGCGCTATAAGGGATCCTCTTTTTACGAGTTCCATGAAAATCAGCGGCTGTTTCCAGATTTCAAGCAGCGTTTATCGACGCGCACGTATGCAACGATGCCGATGAACACCCGCACAGGCAATAACGAGTAAATAGTATGGAAGAGGGTGGGTCTCTGCGCTTGCTATATGAAACCCAAATACGCATAATTATCAACAGATAATTTTAGTAATAGTAATCAGATATGCGTAGAAACTACCGTGGGCTTTGTTTGGCTGGACGCAAATAGACGATCAGTGCATGAGACAATTGTTACGATGCAGGCCGATGCAATATACACTGTAAACGTTTTGGCCAATTCATTAGTTAGGGATTCATAGGCGTAAGGAGTGAACAGACAGAACCCTGAAAAACTAGGCTTGCCGATAGTTGACATTTCTAAAAATCGAAGACGGAATAGCGAGAGAGAACTCTGCAGGGCTTTTTTTGGTAATCATCAATTGCTAAAGTGGTCTTCTCGAGGCAGCGCGTGCTTAAAAGGATACAAATTCACGCAGTATCGTACGTTTCGATTTTCAAATCACAGCTCTGATGCTGCATAGTTCATTTTTTAGCCAGTTATAGTGAAGTTTGTGCTTAAAGCATTGAAATTTCGTTAGACCAACTCCTAGCAATTATATGTACGTCACAGGTGAATTAGATGGGTCGAGAGACGACGACAACAACAAGCAACAAGCATTGGATGCATACTTACCGAAATTTCGAGCCATGTTTATCTTGTTGAGGCTGTCGTGACCTCTAGATGTAAAGAGCTACACTATCACAGACGATGGTGTCACAGCATCTGAAAGATTATAAACGGTAATTTCAAACAAAGCCTTGTGCAAGATTTACTCTAAGGTGTAAAAATAACAATCAGTTACCGCTACC
Source organism: Varroa jacobsoni (assembly GCF_002532875.2). Classification (NCBI taxonomy): domain Eukaryota; kingdom Metazoa; phylum Arthropoda; class Arachnida; order Mesostigmata; family Varroidae; genus Varroa; species Varroa jacobsoni. The sequence continues at coordinate 100,261 of NW_019213919.1, read as the reverse complement.
ATTTTTTGCGTTTCACTTTTTGTGAAAATAGATTTTTTACAGAAGCCATTTAAATAGTCAGCACACCACTATTGGTTATGACCTCTATTACGTATGGTTTTACTATTCTAATTTTAATCAACCCAAGCAAGCAGTGTTTCGTTTGTTCATGCGTCCCAAAATGGGGTAATCTAAACAATTTTTAAGATTAACCTTTATTGCCCTGTCCCATTGCTTCCGTTCCATGTAGGATACGTATCACGTTCAACAGTAACTGATCGTTTCAGATTAAATGGGTAAATGAGAAAATCTTCTGGACAAAATTTCAGCGAGTATAGGCTATTCTTTTCCGACCCAACGAAAAAAAAAGTTGGTTCTGTTCGCGCTTTGCACAAACTGGATGAGCGTATTTAACGCCGAGGCCAGTCTTCCTATCAACGATACGCGAACCTGGATGAAGCTCACAGTTGCAGATTCGGAAAGTAGGAATACACGTATCAACAAACTTCTGTAAATCTACGCCAAGAGAAAAATCTGCACTAGACTATGTTCTAGGCCGCGATTGTGGGCGACCTGCGCTAGGGCCAACTTATAACAGTGATGCGAAAAATGTGTGGAGCCTCGCTCATGCGGTCAGTGCCGATTCGCAATTATTAGTAGTTCACCAGAAAACACTTCCTGAGAGAATTTTATTAAGTTGAACTTCTATATGGAGAAGGTAGTTCGTTAATACGACTGAATGTACAGCCCAAACATTACTGGATCCGTGCTAGTAACCACGCTTTTATAGATATATCTGCAAGATTCATCCGGTAAGGGCTATGAATGTTCTGAATTTTACGGTCGATATTGACGCCGCCTGCGGATATGACTTTTAGCTAAACTTAATATTTTACTACTAATAACCTTGAGCAAATGGCCTGAATTAAATTGAAGCACATACACTCTATCCTGATTGAATAGTGTTTATTTGTACAACCTGGTTTGCACGAAGAGTACCGCAAATATAGGTATTAATTTCGCAACCTCAACCTTCAAAAAAATTCATTCATTAAGCGATTCAGATGAGACGAAACGATTAAAAGCCTTTTTTCAGGCCCATTTACATCCTGTATGTAATACGGAAAGGGAGTATCTTTCCTCTGCTTTTTTTTTTTTTTCGTATTTCAGACTTGCTCGCTTAATACCTTCACACGAGTTTAACGATTTATTTTTACTTTAATCAGTGCTACTATGGAAATTATTATTATTATTATTATTACTATATTGCCAAAAACAAAATTTCTGTTTAGCATCGACCGTACATAATGCGCGTTACATCGAGAATCGCTCCGTCAACGGCTTAGTAGAAAGCGTGTTACACGATACATTATATGCGTATGGAACTGTTTACATATTTTCCAAAAAGTTGGAAGTTACAAGCGGCACGCTAGTTGAAGCGGAATAATTGTTTCACTAGTACTATACAACTTCTCGCTGTACGCATGTTCATGTATGGCTTAGGATCTAGCCTTAGATCCTAGTGGTTTACGCGTAAACTGTCATCAGTTGTCTGGGGTAACGTATCTGTGGTTGTTACCAGCAAACTGTCGATACCAAAACAACTGAGGCGGCCATTTTGTAATGACAGATTTCCAGCTAACGAATAGCAATGCTTTCAACATCAGTTCAGTACGAGAACTCGCTTCTATAATAATGTAAAGCTATCGCCAAATAACAACGGGCCAAACATCCAGGTGTTAAATAGCTGTTCGATCGATGAAGAAAAATACTACGAAAATTAATATGTTATATTAGAATAGTTATTTTCAAATTAATGAATATCAATATACTGTGCTCGACGCACTGGCAGCCTATAGTGACACATACCGTTTGCGAGCGAGTGATGAGTCATCGTAGGACTCCCTGACTGAGCACTGCTAATCTAGGCTCTTTTCCTTTTATTTTCGTCGTTGCTAAACTAAAATAGCCAAGCGGAAGACAACAGATAACTCGCTAGCAGAGCTCCGTTTTAGATTGCTGTTAACATAAGCAAATGTTTAAAGCGTAACCACCTTCGACGCCAGCAAAAAGCAAGCTTACGTGTGGACCAGTGACAGAGCTTTGCTGAGGACTTTCCACACATCTGTGTGAAGATCGAAAAAACCGGAGCAGAGTACGCGGAACACTTTCTTTTAACGCATCCACAGTTTGAACAAGCCAAATCACATGTCGCATAACTCTGAAGAGCTCGAAGACCATCATCTAACAACTTCAACGTAATATTCCGGCCAAAGAAATGAAAGCAAATAATCACTTACTAGGTAACTTTTCAGCCGAGTTCATAAGGTGAATATCAGGCGGAGTTTCTTCGCGACGGCACATAGCACTGATAACTCCATATAATAGCGGGCACGGAATTGTGGGGGGAGGGGTGGATTGGTGGCAGCCGTCTACTGATTTCACGTATAAGAATGTAGCTATGTGTGTTTACACAAAAGAGGAGGGAGAAAGAGGTAAGTTGGGGAGGGGGTAGAGAAAGGGTGTTCCTGGTGATATTCTTTGCCGCTCGAGTCGCCGGCTGTGTCCATCTTTTCAGATGGAGTGCAGTGCGTTTGAAGTCTACTTTTCCGTTCAAACTAATATTGTAAACATCGATAACGGCTCTTCATTGTCCAAGAGAGCCATATTGATTGCTTTTACAACGACGTTTTTCACGCCTAGTCGAGAATCTACGGAATAGCAAATTATAGTTTCTTATTTGTGCAACGAAAGACGCCTTCAAGTTACATAGTTGACTAGATCAAGGGCGATAAAAAGTGAACAACAAGCTTTACTTGCCTTTGAGGTGTAAATATGAAGATTTCTATCTTTTATTTTATGCCTAGGTTTCGATAGGTCATGCGCCTGCATGTGAGCTTAGTCATGTTGATAAACAGTTACATTAATTAAGCGTTAACAAGCTGCGTTTGCTCATGCGACCCTCACCTAAATACTCGAGTGGATCTTGGTATACTACATCTGAGATAGTCCTCAGTAAACTCCTGAACGACTAGCGTTTCCAAGGAGCTTGATGGTAGAAATGAGCTAGACCAGTGCTGCAACGTTGCCACATAGGAACAATGACCATCGACGAACACAATATAGGCTGAGGCAACATTAGGCTGGCTACTTGCACTTCTCACCGGTGAATAATTATCCTACGCAACGTACGTTTCCTATCACGACTATCTTCAGATAGCACACAAACTAGAAACGATACGGTTCGGACTGGTATTTCCCGCGCGACTGCTTAGACTTCCGTCTCTTTCCCTTTTGTTTGTCGAACAGAATAAACAGCTGAGCGCCGTGTGCGCGCTATCACTTGCTCTCATAAAACACGACAATAACAGACAAATACAGAGTATTCCAGCCGAACAGAAATAAAAACAAGCAGCCACTTACAAGTACTCTCAATACAAGTACAAGTTTTTGATTCGCGTAACTGCTTACGCGAGCAGGGTTGCGCACTAAAGCACCGACGCCTTATACAATGAATGTACTAATGATCACACTGGATCTATCCCAAACCGTTTCGAATTTAAACATTCGCAGGGTTCTTCCTATTTGGTCCAGGTGAAAATAGAAGAAGTACAAGACATTAAATGTTCCGGGTGTCGACGCATCCCCAGGGACACGGTAAGTGGCTGTGAATGATCGGCCATCTGATCTTCTTTCAGATTAAAAAGGGAGCGATCTGCTCTGTGATGGGCGTTTGTTGTTCGGCTTCGACTAGCCTGTGACCCCTGTATATTGCAGGCTACCTCGGAACACTCAATCCTGATCCAACGGAGCAAAAGTCAGCGCTACTGTCTTCCAGCCACTGGTGCCGCCTCAAGCTGCTATTAGTCGATGGGCTGTGCTAATTATCAGCGAACGGACTGATACCTGGACGGTCAAACAAACTAAGAGAGCTAGCAACACTCACAACCACTTTCAAATCGATAGCGGATTTCCGCTTGGAGCGCCGCCAGCCGATGTCGACTCCACCGGATTAGAGCTCCGATATTGTTGTTACGGGCGTTGTGTCGCGGCTGGGGAAAGGGCAAGCGAACACTAGTCGTAGAAATAACAACTATTTCGCTGACTACAAAGAGACGACGAACATATCCGATGCAAACAAAAAGCGACCTTCCGTATTCCTTTGCTACTGGAAAGAGTGTGGCTCGACGGAGAACGGCTTGCATCTGGAAAGAGAATATTCGTTGGTGTCTGCTCATAAATTCAGAAAGGGTGGACATGGGCTTGGTAATCGCTATTATGGGCCTAAAGTACATCGGTCGGTGTGATGGTACGCGCGACTCGCCAACTTTCGCTTTTCAGCGGAGGAAGAGCAAGGGTGGTCATTGTGCTAGTAGAAGAAGATCGTACATCGAAAAGCCTCCATTGCCAGCGAATCAGAACCAGATCAGTAGCAAAACCACTAGAATAATGAATATCGAGGTAGTCTGGACGGGCAAACCTTCAGTCAAAGGGACACACTAAACGACCTATCTGAATATAGGAAGTCATTTTAAAACAAATATGTAAAGAGTTTCGATGGTTTGCTTTTGAGGGGAGAAAGGCAGGCCCCCGAGAATGTGCCATAGAACACCGGCTTGTGGTTGTCTTTTTGGCTTTAGCGGCTGAATTTAGCGTCGTGGACCCCTGCTGATCTACTGAAGTCTTGCAAAGGGCGAGGACCAATTTCTGAGCGGAAGGGCGGAGGTAAAATTCGCATACAGGCGAGCTTGGATGACGGCAGGTAGAAATTGTACGTTGAACTCCAGCAACTTGTAGAATACCCTATTCTATTTTTCTAACACAAGTGCGAGATACAAAGGTGTTTCTTAAGTAGTTAATATCTATCTTGAATAGAACTATTTATATTATTTTTTTTAATAAATATTGAAGAAGGCTTATATGAGGCTGAATGAAATAAGGTTGATTTCGTTCTGTGAAATTTTATCAGCCATCTACTCGTTTCAGCAGAAGATATTCTTAAAATAAGCTTGGCATTAATTAGTTCATTTGATCACAAAAAAGCAAGCCCACCCGCATCTGTCAAACTACAAGATAGTATCGGAAATAAAGCTCGCTAAAAGCTTTACTACGTGATCCAGTTCTATTAGTGATGCAACTGAAATCTTTCCGATAGATGTAATTCAAATTTGCGCGCCGGTTTTGTGCCGTTCGCAGGTCCGCAAGTTAATTTGTAAACAAACGCTGATGCCGCTTGTGGTGCATACTGTACGTGTGGAAGAAGTGAGCCCCCGTGCGTTGCTAGCTAGGGTTAATTGAATTTTGTGGTTCTGTCTTTTCGCTTACGGTTGATTCAGCTGTTCAACTCGTGAACAACGAAGAGCTGTGTTATTTGTCGCGAGACGCTACAGAAACCAAGCACACACATTAAACCGAGTTTAGTGACTGCATTCCAAGGCGCCAACTGGCCGGCAAATCGCGCCCATGCGATTGGCCATAGGCTCGCGTATGGAGCCATTGTAGAGCGACAACAATTGTTTCGAAAAGAGTTTTGTTTGTCTGATGAGTTGTGCGACAAAAACAAATAAAAAATTCGCTCATATTTTGCGCAGTGGTATACATATAGGGGGCCTCTTAGGGAGCAGATAAAGGAAGGCAGAGAAAGTTGTTACCTGTTAAAATCTAGCGGAAAGACAGCGCACGGAGACAAATAACATGTCATCAGATAATTCGCGGGCCCGTCCCAATTATACACTCAAATTCACATTAGCAGGCCATACAAAAGCCGTCAGCTCTGTTAAATTCTCGCCCGATGGCGAATGGCTAGCTTCAAGCAGTGCTGACAAACTGATCAAGATCTGGGGTGCCCGCGATGGAAAATTCGAAAAGACGATCTCCGGGCACAAACTGGGCATTTCTGATGTGGCTTGGTCGAATGATTCCCGCCTGTTGGTGTCAGCCAGTGACGACAAGACACTCAAGATCTGGGAGCATACATCGGGTAAGTGTTTAAAAACGCTAAAAGGCCATAGCAACTATGTATTCTGTTGCAACTTTAACCCTCAGAGCAATTTGATTGTGTCCGGCTCGTTTGACGAATCTGTCCGAATCTGGGACGTAAAGACTGGTAAATGCTTGAAGCCGCTTCCGGCCCATAGTGACCCTGTATCAGCTGTACACTTTAATCGTGACGGAAGTCTAATTGTGTCTTCCTCGTACGATGGTCTATGCCGTATCTGGGATACAGCGTCAGGTCAGTGTCTAAAGACGTTGATTGACGATGACAATCCGCCAGTTTCATTTGTCAAGTTTTCCCCGAACGGAAAGTATATACTGGCCGCCACCCTCGATAACACCTTGAAGCTTTGGGATTACTCGAAGGGCAAATGTCTTAAAACATATACGGGACACAAAAACGAGAAGTATTGCATCTTCGCGAACTTCTCTGTTACTGGCGGAAAATGGATCGTATCCGGCAGTGAAGACAATATGGTCTACGTGTGGAACCTACAGACAAAAGAAATCGTCCAAAAGCTACAAGGTCATACAGATGTTGTTTTATGTACGGCTTGTCACCCGACGGAGAACCTCATCGCATCGGCAGCACTTGAAGGCGATAAAACCATCAAACTCTGGAGGAGTGATACTTAAATTATGATGGCATATTAAATTGAATTTCCGCCGGCTTCAATGCATTATGAAATTTGACAAAAGGAAAAGCCATGCAGTACCTTGCATCGGCTGCACCGGGAAAACAAATAGTGTACAAGGGATATCGGCACTAGAGAAGTTTAGCAGCTCAAAATTACACATGTACACTGTAGTTCCTGCTGCCTTCACCATCTAAAAAATAAATTACATTGGCAATACAATTACATTATTTATGTCATTTAACATGGCAAAACATTGAAGACATTAACTATTTTTGTATCCATAAATTGAATCAATTTAATAGTCAATGTTTTTGCCATGTCGCGGAAAGTAGCATCAAAGAAAGGTTGCGAGATCTTGTTGAAAAAATTGTAAAAACGTGGAGATTGATCACCGGTGTTAAATAAATTGAATTAATGCAACTGGAAGAATACGGTAATCACCCGTCTGGCCAGTCTGCTCCGTATGTCGCATTGTCAAAATAACCCTAAGGTATATTACACTTGAATGTACGATTTAGAGATACCGAACGTGTACATATAAAAAAACCTTGTTGTACTCTCACATCATATATATATATATATATATATATATATATCTATCTATGTATATATATATATAGTCAGACAAATGTATGAATTACAATCGACATTGTGCTGTCACGAAAAACACGAAATTTTCTTCAAGCTTGTATGTTGATCAATACACAATAAAACAATGAAAAATACATTAGGTGATAATTTTCAATTATTATAATGATCTAAATATTTCCTCACATTGTGCTTATTTTGATTTGAGTGAGATAACATCTTCTTATAATAAATTCACTCACATTTTGCTATATTGATCTTTTTACTCTTGATGATTGTTCTCATTTATTGCTCCGGCTTACATCCGTGAGTGATTGCAAAGCGTAAGTAAATTTAATTTGAACCAACTGGTTAGGCATCACTATACATTAATTAAAAGGAGACGAACTGTTAATCCTTGTCGTTAAATATAATACAGATCATTTCTCGTTTAATAAGTAAAATATAAATTCTTTAGAAATGCATAAACAAGAAAATGTTCTTCATTTTTTGTTGCATAGTAGTCTAATTTTAGTTAATCCAAAAAGGAACAGGCTTTTCTGTTCTCACAGTAGTTGCTATAAAGTTAGCTTAATTTAAAGACATTGTTTCGCTTTTACAAGAAACGGTCGCAAGAGCCGTCTGCTTATCAGGCTAGCTACCTGACCTTTGGACAATCTTTTGTAGAAGATTAAATCACTTAGCAGTAAGATTAGTAATGGCCCTAAAAATAGATATTTTGGTAGTTTAGGATTAGCTGGTAATTGTTTAAGTATAAATAAAACAAATTGCTAGAATTATTCAGTTAGAATTTTTTAGAATTAGAATAAGTAGAGCATAAAAAGGACACAGTTATACTTTTAAAGTTTGCAATCTTTGACACTACACTAGGATAGCCATTAGTATGTGAGGCAGGGCGAGACCACTTTTATATTAGGGCTAACATTGTTGCATATCTCCCATGCTTCAATTAGATACATACGATCGACAAAATCTTAGTTTTAACGAAAATCTAATGAAAAGCAAATCACAAAGTCACCAAGCTTCGAAAAACATAAAAACAGTAAGAATACGCTAAAAACTTGGATTTAACAAAACGGTTCGTGTACCCTCATATTCTAAAGAAAGTTTGTTGTAAGCATAATTTTTTGGCGAAATTGAAGTCCTCATTATTGGTCCTCATTAATGGTTTTGTTGCCTTCGCGCCTGCGCACAATCTACGCCGAAGACGTAGCGTAGTAAAGTCCTGTGTTGAAGCGAGTCGATGAAACACGATTATTTCAATTTTTCTACTTTTATGAAGACAGTTCCACCTAAACGTTTGCACTTTCTAATTTCTTTATTACGGGCAAATAAAAATATTCCATCGTTTAAAAAAATAGTAACGCATTTTAAGCACATATTTATATATAGAAGTAGCACCCAGCCACAGTTCGAATGTCGCAAGTAGAACTTCGATAAGCCATGCAAGATGCTTAAACACTGTATGACGCCTGTAAACACGGTTGTTCCCGATTACTGGAGTAATTTGTTTTGATATGGCGATAATAGAAATTAATATTATTTGGTGGTTTCGAAAGTAGTTGTCAGAAGTTTTTTTGACATCTTTCCGATGTGCCAGTTGCGGTTAGCCATCAGTACTATTCTATAACTTAGTATTCTATGTGTATTACTCATTACTGAGCGGTTAAACAATTTAGACCAAACTTGGCGTTTCTACGAAAAAAATTTTTTTTTCGTATACGCTTGTTGTCCAAGACAAAGAGGCTGATGGTTACTAAAGATAAAAACAAATGCAACCGTGATAATATACTTTGTAACCGACTTCCACCCTTTCCAAGAAGAGTGCGTAGTAAAGACAATAGCAACTAATTGAGAGTTAACAGCTTGAGGCACAAAGACATTTCTAATATGTTTGATTGTGCGAATCAATTGAATGACTGAGTCTAATATTATTGCTTGAGGATCCCGATTAATATTTATGGTGTCATAAAAAGCTTTTACCTTTGCAAGCGACGTAGGAACGCATGTCAATAAAGCAACAATTAAATTGAAATTTCAAACAAGTTACCAAGCATATTGGTTCACAGTTTATTAAGCTATCAAGTCACTCACAACGTTACAATAGTGAAGCGCGGACATAGCACAACATTCCGACATTGTGGTAACGCTTACAATATTTAGATGTACATCTCCTGTTTCTAATATGACAGTTTGTAATCCCAAAGAATAACCTGCCTTTTGATACTTCTCTTTGGTGATTTTCATACATCGTCTCATACAAAGTTCAGCATCTATCTTACAGTCACTATTCATGTGGATCGCAGAACAAATAGGAGATGCAGAGATGCCACTCGTAGAAAGTACACGATCCTAATTTTAAACAATTTAATTTCCGTATTTACTGATAACGTCCGAAGTTTTCCAGCCAAGCGCTGGCTGTGACACCTTTTTTGCGTCAAAGTCACCGCCTAACCTGGTACATATTGTAAACGGCCATGCTAGTATTTTGAAACTTATGTTTTTATGTCACTTTTTTTAAATCGGATAGGTATTGCACTTACTCATGTCTTTAATTAGTTTAAATTAGTAGAAACTCTACCAAAATCGTCTGCGTATATAAACACGCATCGTTTAAGTGATACGGAAATTTCTGCAAAAATCATTCGCACATACAATTGTACGAAGGGCAAGAGCGACAAAGAACTACCTTATTGAATCTCGTATAGTAACAACCTATTAATAACTGAAAGGAACGGGTGTTAATGCAGACAAAAACCTAAGACAATCTTAAATGGAAGATATCTATCACTGTAAATACTCGTACACTAAATGCTCTATAACTCCAAAAGAAAGAACAATTCGTTTTTATGCAGGACTTATTAGATTATGATACAGTCTATAGTTTACATCATATACTGCAAGCATACTCTAGGACGACAGCAAAAGTGACGTCGCATTAAGTGAAAAATAAATTGCCCAATAAAACTAAATACGATATGTCTTGTATTTAAAAAAAAATCTTTTACAGTTTTTTCTTTTATCGCAAACCGGAGCGACGAACCGAGCTGATAGTCACTAGCTCTTGCCTTCATTTAATTCAAATGTCGATAGTTAAAATTTCCCTTGTACTGCAGTTTACATTATTTACAGGACACGTCAACGTGCGCAGTTGATCTGAACGGTGTATTACTGGGCTTGTAGATTTTATTAATTAGGTACCAACATAAATTAGCCTGATCTTATAAATCTGTTAAATAGTTTTCTTCATTCACCATGTTGAAACACGCAAGTTGTGTGATGCCTAAATTCGCTTAGTCCCCTCAAACGTCACCGGGGGCGCTCTATCTAACCGGAATACGGCATTAGCATCCAGCGTCGTTCTCACTGAAGTATCCAGAGGGCGCTTTATCTGTCGGCCCCAGTTCACTGAACTCTCTCTCACCCTCGGCCATTGCGGAGCCCCGGAGACTTTTTGGTTGCCCCAGCAGGCTCGAAGCGCTCCCCCACATATATACGACAATACAGTATCTGAATTGAAAACGCCATTCTGCGGAAATCTACGTGAATTTCGAGCTTTTTTTGTCCTTTGCTGTCAATATTACCACCACCAGGATAGCGAGTTATATAGTACGGGAAAAACGGACGTCGTGAACGGAAGAAGTTATTTGGGCTAGTGTGTTCAGCCTCACCGTGTTCGCAATTTCATATTCTGGAAGGTAGCGGAAGTGGTGCGAAGCAAATTTACGTCTAATTTCAAGCTTGTGCTAGCAAATGAAAAAGCTATAGCGAGAACAAGTGGATTTCACCAAACGATCATTAAATCCCCCAAGGTATAACCACGCGACTGTGAATTAAACCGGCAATCTCAAAGGATATACGAGAATTTAATACGCAACCGGTCCTACGTAGGGCCTCCATCGACGTGGTTTAGGCAGCGCAAAAGGTATGTTATATTACACATATTGTTGCCGTCTCTAATATATTAATTTGTAATAGAAATTTACTGATGAAAAACCGGTAAAGCAACGCTCTGGAGAAACACTCTATACTCCTATTAAACAAAAGGTGCGCTAAATTAACCGATACTTAACGTGGGGTTCGGTCAAAGAAAGACGATTAGTCGGATTGTACGTGGATACGTTGGAACTATTTGCAGTATGTCCATAGAGATCGAACGAGCTCTGCAGCAAAGAAATACAAATAGAAGAAAAACATGTTTCACTCGAATTATACAAACTACGTGGAAAAGTGCGGATTTCTATGAGCTGTTGGCGGCACGCAAGCAAAGTCACCCTGAAGGCCCCACTACCGTCTAAGAGCTTTCAATTTATCTTGAATTTTGACACAAGTGAGAAAAAAACAACCTAAGCATGGTCTCCAAGAAGCTAGATCGAAATAAAAGAGCTAAACAGGTGTACGGCTCCTACTTGACTGACGTAAGTAAAACTAAGTATGATTTGTGCTCATTCTAAAAACGCTGTGGTCGATTTCGGGAGAGTTAATGAACATAGACGACCGCATCAAGTGACGTAGAGTTTGCTCAGCTTTTGGCAGCAGTAGCCATGGTTGTTTTAATAATAGTACATGTGACGTGAGTGGAAACACAGGCTGAGGACTAAGCTATATGAGAGAGCAGGGTGCCGATGCCGGCACCGCAACATGGCATATGCTCCGTAAAGCATTCCGCAGAATCATCTTCCTTCAGGTAGTCATCTAGGATAACGGTACTGGAAAAACAGAACACAAATATAAGTACAGCTACTGCGATGGTGAAAGCGAACAGCAACCACGTGGCCTTTCCTTTAGGCTAGACAGAAGGAATCCACAATGTAATACTTATAAACAACCTAAATTTTACCTGGAGTTGCGGAAGATCTTAGATGAAATAAGATTGTCCGATCCATTTGTTTTTCCTTTAACATTCATCTTTTACTTTTCCTTTAACAAGCTTTGGGGAACGTTAATTCGCCCAATATAGTTCAGCGGTTTTGGAAAGTCAAAGATAGCAAAGAGAGTTCTCCCATGTCAGGAGCTGATAAAGTCACAATCCTCGTAATTGTTTTTTAATGCTTAAGTAAAACACATGTTGTCACATTAAATCTCAAATGTATGCATAATAACAAATATGTTAACATATATTTATAACAATATCCAGTTTCTGTACTTTCTTTATTTGATTATATGTATTATGCCGTATATATAAGTCGATAACTTTTGTAAATTGTTAAGGAAGTACAGATGATTGCCATCAATAGCAGGTTTGTCCAATAGTACCAATATAACTTTCTGGATCAATCTGTCATACATCAATTAGCTTGCAAACACGAATCTGTCAGCGGGCTTAGTGGGGAGTTTGACTAGTTATCCTATACGAAGTACGAATTTCGGTGACGTCCATTTTCGTCCAGATTGTAGGGCAGTCTCCGTGGAGCCGTGGTCGCCACGGCCACGGACAGTGGCCATGGCTCCGCCGGGAAACGCCAGACGAATATCTCCTAAGGAGTACAGCAAAGAACACAAAAGAAAAAAATCACTCGTTGGAGCGGTGGTGGCGCCAGCAGTATTGATAACAGAAAAACTGTGTTGGATGGAAATGGCCACGATTCGAAAATAGCAGACAGATATCCTGAAGAAGCAATCAAAAATGTTCTCCTACCATTACGGCGACAACGATGCAGCGTTTTTTTTTTCATTTTAACAGATGGTAATATTGTCGTCGTCTCTTAACGTGTTTGTTTTTATGAACTACTTTTAACTGCATGGCATAGTGGAGACTGACGATCACCGTATTCGCGATGATGGTAATGATTATTGTTTATTCACTTACTCATAACCTCGGTTTGTTGCTAAAGAAGAGTGCGTATACAAATATCTAGTAAAAGCCTTAGGTTGTAAGTTTAAGCGGCTTAGGGTTTCAATAGTCTAAGAGACAATATATTGGGCATTGATCCCCGCAGAGACGGTATTTACGATCTGGACTGGCTCGATGCGGTTCCTTTGTAATGCAAGTTATAGACCCTGCGGCTGAGATCTTACTTTCGAGATACGTGCCACTGCGTTCGTAACTATACAACATCCAACGTTGTCGAACGTGTAAATCCTTGTTGCTGATGTTCCATTCGATTTCGTGGGCGGCATGTGCATTGTTTGATAAATGGATATACTTTATATAAAATACTGATAATATTATATGTAGATATTATTTACATTATCGTGTAAAAGTTGCAATTGCCTACGCAACAGTTAGCGATAACGAGATGAATAGACGAAATTGTTAAAGTGCTGTGTTTTTATAATGAAAAAATGTTGCACAGTAACTCTGCGAAAAGAATCAAACGCGTTTGCTTTTCGATATACTGATTAGGTCCTTTAAAGGTTCACACTAGCAGAGATCAACTCCCCTCATCGGTGTAATTACACTGGACTACAGTTGCATTTCATATCCGATAGTCGCTGATGATGCGTAGTAAAATTGAATCTAGTGAAAAATACTTTTCCATTATACGAAATATCATTGATGAAATGAAAAAAACTTAAAACTATCTTGAACGTAATTGTTTCTAGTATAACTTTACTGGGATTATCGTCTATTAGGTCAGCTAGGTGTAGTTAACTGTGGTATGTTATAATGGTCGAGGAAAAAGGGACAATATCGAATAGTTTGAATAAAACGCGCTGGATATTTTCAAAATTGAGTCTCTTGATCCACGAAACTGAATATGTATGTTGAGCTTCGGCTATATACGAGGCAGTGGTTAACGGTAAAAATAGATTACCTGTAAGGTACCAACATTTGAACTAAGAATGCTAAAACTAGACCTTTATCCCGATTGTAGAAAACGCTTGTGAATAATGACTGTTAACTATATAAACGAACCTGCACCCGCGTGACCCTATAAATGTAATATAAACAATAAAAAGCTTTTAAGGCAGGACAACGAGCCTAGGCACCTGAATTTTTCGCTGTTTGCTGACCAGTGTTAGAGTGAACGACTGAGGAGAACTATTCGCCTGCGACTAAATTGCGGAGTAGGCCCATCAGATTTTAGCATCGGTTAAATGAGATTCGTATAAGCAATATGAAGCTGTTTGTTACATTAGAAGTGTCTCGTTGCTGAATTCTATAAAGGCAGCATTTCCAGTTTAATTCAAATTATAAAATGCTCCGATCTCTGCCTGTGGAACACTAGATGACCAATGTGATTAAATAAACTATAATACCTTATTTATTACGGCTATAATATGATGCTCATGGTGCACCCCATTCATTTCTAGTGACCGCTTCGGTTGATTCCTTAAGCAATACGTAAAACAAGGATTTGTCGAAAAGCGGATACGCCAATGGTTGCTTAGCAGTATAATATAGTCCTATTCAGCTGTAATAAGTAAAGAACGTTTTTTGTTGCTTTAGATTCTTTTTAGCAACATAATACGTACGAGCTTTAAACGTACGAGGGTTCTCCCCTAAGCTACCAGCTATTTCTTGTCTTAGGGTTATTTCGCATTTAAATTTGGCGACATAAGCTAATATGGGCTACAAAATCTATAAAAGTGTGGATGATAGAGCCAAGAAGCTACAGACATAACCAGCTGTACATGACAGGTTCAATGCTTTGACCTTATGCCAATAAAGTGCAATACTCATTCTGATCATATCCAAGGCGCGCGTCATTATTACCAAAATGCCAGTTAAATATAATAAGTAGGAACTTTTCTGGCAGCTGTCTGGCCTCGAATAATGGAATTCGAGAGTGTGAGTTTCAAAATTCGTGTGATACAATGCAGGCTTCCGCTGAGTAGCTTCGTTCTCTGCATCATGAATTAGTCTATCCATACCTAGTTACAGTATTTACAACCATCGTAAAAAAACACACCCTCCGTATGGTAAATATTGTTATCGTTTTCTGGCCAACTAGAGATCTTCAAAATAACTTTCATATGCACACAGCCTACCGTATCTCCTATCTAAACAAAAACATGCATTTCAACAAAATGTTTATTTTCCAGAAATTTAATTTCCAACTCTTATGTTTATTCATCGATCACCGCAACCGTATATTCAATGCAGGACTGAAACTCACTGCTTACTCCTAAAATAGTTCTCTACTCTACAAATAAGCTTTTAATAGTAACCGTACTCCATTCAAAACATTTTCGGGGGATTAGGTACCGGGTTAATAGCTGGCTCAAAAGTATACAGGAGTTCAAAATGGCCGATATGCACAAAAGGTGCAAAAAAGCGCAGGAATTTTGAAAAAACTGACCATCAAAGCTTACCCGAATGACCCAATCAGCAACTGAAATTGTGCCCTCCACACGTTAATATCTACATCTCTATATCGAAAATGATCCTCTGGGTCATTCTGATGAATTTCCGACGTCCTTCAACTCTAAATATTGACGTTGATTTCTCGAAAACTTTCCTCAGATTTTTAGAAAACTTATAATACCGTAGATCATCGATTTGAGATAAAATGAGGTCTACAGTCTTGGTGCAGATGTGTCCCACAGTGCACTTTGGGTAATCGTTGCTCAAACTCCGAAAACGACGCTCTATTATTCGCCATGATGATTTGGTTCTTTTGTTTTCATGGCTAACGTCAAACAGCTTGAGACTACCAGACAATATCAAGGCTATAAACGAGTGCAAATATTATAGATTTGAGCTGGCATTGTCAACATACATCTCTCCAGCCATCAACGAAGCCACTGGTAGTCTGATGTGGATGCTCAGCTCGATGCATACGTAATTTCATACATGAGTAGGCCGTATTTGCTATTGTCGTAATGCATAATGACAGGTGCTTAGTTGTTTTTTAAGATACATAGACGTCGTGGTGTTTTTCGCCACGATAAACTTGCTCTTTTGTATCAGAAAAAACTGGCTTTCTTCTTGTACCCGGTATGGCTAGTGAACGCATGCCCGCTACGACAAGCAGCCAATCAAAATGTATCTAGTTTATACGTTGTTTTGATTGGATCACTAATTACTACCAATAATACAGCTATGTGATCGATCTTTGGAGAAAAAAATACGATTTTTCTTAGGGTTGAAAAGAGGACGACAGTTTTCTGGCGTACACTTATTGGCACGAAAGAATCAGGCAGACAGTACCCCCTAAAAACCATTTGATAAAGGATTGCTTCATCGGCTGATCGGCACAGAAAATCTGATTGCCTTTATTTAAATGGCGTTCTATAAAAGTATTTTTCTGTCTACCTTTTTCTAGACTTCACAACCTCCAATATTGCTTATATATTGTATGCTTCCTACAATACCTTCTGTAAACTATTATAGAAGCAATTCAACATCTACGAGAGCAGTCCGATGTGACCTTTATGGAAAACCTTCACGTGCTTCAGTTACATTTTTATCAACTTGGCTAACCTATTTAGGTCAACTACATTGTCAATTCATTGTTATAACAATGATTTTGTACCAACGAATTTGGAGTTCGAGTCCAGTTGGTACGTGGAGGGATCCGACCTGAAAAAGGCAATGGGTCACACATGTCGACTACCTGAATGTCTGATCCAGGTAGGTGTGTATCAGTCCCTGATACATGTCTACATAGACGGTGTTCATATCAATAGCCCTTCCCGACAGCGCAGTGAATGTGATGAAGAACTAGCACCTTCTATGCGGACTACCAGTTTGACTGCAATCAACCCCCTGAAGTCGAAGGTGTAATCCTAATGTACTATTTACACTTCAAAACAATCAAAATAAATCGAACAGACTAACCTTACGGTGTTAAATGCTATCGACCTCTCGATCCGTTATACTCACGTTACTGATAATGACAACGACTCTGCTGAAATACAAGTTAGTCTTCTTCGTATCTTGCAGATTTCACTGGAGGGTGCTTGCCATTTAGTTGACAAGCCCACCTCAAGCGGTGATCAAAGATTGCTAAAGAGAAGTTGCTCTAAAAAATACAAGCAAACCGGAGTACGAGTTTAGTACGGCGACGTACAGCGTGAAACAGACCAAATTCGAAAAGAACATCGTAAACGAGTTAATAAAAACGAATGATGCTTCAAAGGAAGCAACGAAACCATACGCCCGACATCAGCACGAAAAAGAATCATTATGCACCAACAAGCGAGATTGAAGTATTTCTATTTTTTTTTTTTTTTTTTCTAGACGTTTGGCCGTTAGACTACACAAATTATCAGTGTTGAAATTGATGTGCGATCTATCACATGGCGACTATGATTTTCAGTAGAAATAGATTAGCTGATGTCTGCATTAATAACCGCCAATTTGTGACGCTTTTATGCATACGTAGACCTTGTCCTACTGTATGTTTTTTTAGAAATAGGACATTTTGCTGAAGTGCCACAATATCTATATTCGGTGAATTAGAGGTGACTGATATTGAGCACTGAGCATTCGATGAGACTGAAAGGGAATTTCATTACGCAGAGTTAGAACAGAAACGTAATTCCATTTTGCACTGAAATTGTACTTCATCAAGACCGAACGAAGTTGTTCAAACTTATTGTCTTTTAATGGGCCACGTACGATCCGGGGATCTGCGCATAGAGCGAAAATAGTGGATGAGTATCAGCAGAAAATTATATCACAGCTAAACCGTAAAGTTAGATATTTTAACTGAGAGCCTTTGCGGACTTCCCTGCGCGTGTGAAAGATTGTATTCAGTTAAGATGCCTCCTGGCTAAAACCTGCTCTAAAATATTCTGAAATTAGAGAAAAATGAAGAAGATTATTCGAATATTCTGATACAAAGTCAAGGCCGATTGGTAGAGGTGCGATCAATTATCCCTAAATAAGCGTACAAAAGCTTTATGTGAAAGGAAGTACGTTATTCTCTAGGCGTCAGGAGGACTTTACGATATTTTATATTTGAATTACCACTCTAGAATGTACTGCTCTCAAACGGGATGGCATGTATTTATTACTTTACAAGTCGTGTCCAGAGTAATTACACACTTAAGTATTTGCAATGTACACACAAAACAGTATGTTTTCCCTGATAGTCTCCTAATGTCAAGTTCGTTTTAACATATATACTTCAAAGCGGGATAGCCATAGAAGAAGAGCAAAACGATTGTTTTCAAGAGAGTCAGGATCGTGCTGACATGTATTATTTCGATGACAAGTGTCATCCCCTATCATTTACGTAGCCTTCTGTTTGGGTAAGACTGGGAGCTGGTTTTTCTCGACCACCAGCTTTCACGTTTTCTGAGGTCCCGTGACCAGCTGTAGGTGACAGAATACATCCGACTAGTTCAGCCTTTCTTTGCTCCTGGATCAAGCTCTAACACGACGCGACGAGGATCATTTTCGGACATGAAAGCAATATTTCTACCAACTGCAAAAACTAACGGAAGTGTGCTCGAAAGCATTGGGTGAAGTCGCTTTCGTGCCTTAACGACTTTTCCACTAATTTTGAGAGTAGCGAATAATCCTTTAGAAAATGTTATCGGTTCTATGTTTGCTTGACTCATCACAAAGTACGCAGTATGCGCTGGGCCAAGCATTAGACCAAATAAATATAATGTTTATTATTTCAAGTCATTCAACGAATGATCTGAATGGTCTGTGGCTTTGTACGGCACATAAAATATATACATTTCATGAAGAGGCGGTTTATAATGATTAAAACATTGTTATTGCACAAAAGACAGGTATTTT
Organism: Varroa jacobsoni; assembly: GCF_002532875.2. Classification (NCBI taxonomy): domain Eukaryota; kingdom Metazoa; phylum Arthropoda; class Arachnida; order Mesostigmata; family Varroidae; genus Varroa; species Varroa jacobsoni. Next base: position 81,418 of record NW_019213919.1, on the reverse strand, counting down.
TTTAGGCCATCGTGTCAGTGGCCGACAGAAGGACACAGTGCACCTTAGACAAGCCCTGTGCTGGTTCTCATCGTCGTCATCGAATTGCGAAACCGAAATAACGATACTACAATTGAAAACAGTGTTTGAAACGCTAAAGCTGTATGTTAACGTATTTGTTTGATGACATGGTGTGCTTCGAAGTTAATTCGAAGCTGGACTCGAACTAAGAATTTTAAATTTCTTGCCTCATTAGGATCAGCCTTTTATGTGCGATAGCCTAGACATGGCTCATGAGCTGCGAGTAGACCCTTGCCCACTAACAATAATAACAATAACAATAAGAATGGTTTATCCCACACGAAGACGCTAAACTAACGGGGTACGAAGAATCGGAGATCATCCGGATAAGCTTCTCCCAGTCCAGTCGCATATCCAATCGGACACAGATTACAACAATCGCTACTTCCCAGATTAGATATGCGTCTAATGCTAGATATGTCTCGTCAACCTGGCTTACCGTCGTTCTTTTACATTAATTCATTTAAAATAGTTCTGCCGCTAAGGTATAGTAAAGATTACGAACGTAAACTGCACAAGTTGTACTCACGTCATTTAACAGTGGGTAACGATTGCCGTCGTTTAGAATGGTAGCGGTAAACGCTGTCTCTGCTGCTTAGCAATTCGCAATTTTACTTGATAAGCAGTCAATTTGGAGAAAGTCTGATTCGGCCAAGGCCGATCAATTAGAGCTAAGTAGCTTTAGATGAAAAAAAAATAAAACCTCTACGTTATGAATTACTCTATGGAAAAAAAAAAACCTTTTCAAAAGCTATCATGTAAACCTAATCAGTACGAAAGACGTTAGTGAAAGCGCTGGCCCACATTATTAACAATGTTTTTTCTTTCGTGTCGAATACACGTATCTCCAGCTCGTAAACAGAAATACGCGATGAGAAGACACTAGCGTGTTAATTAACGATTACTTTTCGTTGAAGACTGCTATTTCATGTTTGAGTGATTAGTTTCAGAGTGACTGTGAGCAACTTACACACGGAGTAATCAATAACGACTAGTTAAGCTTTGTCAAAGGCAATTTCTTAGCAGTAAAGATACATCGCGTTCAAGAGTACCTCAAAGATCGGACGATGGTCTCTAAGGCTCAGCGCATTAAAACACGTCGCGGGGGACGTATCTCAATGTGTTTGGCCTGCCAGAGTCAACCAAAATGATCCATGTAAACACTAGTCATATACAAGGCACTGCGCCTGAAGATAGCCAGCCTACACTGCACCGATCTGCAACTGTGTCAGTAAACACTGGCCTGCGCACGTTTTCAACAGCCGTGAGTGGCTATCAGGCAAAAGACCTCGTTGAAGGGTACTACTGACTGAGACCAAATGATTGTTAGAGACAATTATCATTCCTGCACGTCTACAAGTCCAAGGTCAGTGATTAAACTATTCCTTCTTCTCATGAAACTCACTGTGGATGGAGCTTCTTCTTGGTTCGTCTGTTGTCTATCTTGAATGCCAGTTTGCCTCTGAATTGAGTAGAGGGGAAATCGTCACTGATGACTGAGCCGAATGACAGATTCCGGCAGAGCAAAAAAGGCATCATCTTTGCTCGTTGCTGGCCTTTTTTTGCACAGCGGTAGCTTTATATTGATTAGCTTATCCCATCTTGGCAAGTCGCTATTGTTCTATAATGAAACGAAGTAGCAAAGGATCCAATGGTAATAAGCTTATTGAGAAGAACTAGTTACTACGTATGAGTCGTCATACCACTTCTTATCATACATGAACTGTTGGGTTTTTTGGTGGACCAATTTCTATACATAAGCACTACACGTTGACAATGGAAAAGGTTTGTAAACGGACAATTTTTTCCATGTTTACAAAGTGACTTTCACCAACTTTAGAGTCTTATTGTTAAGTAAATTGCTACCATCATTCTGTTAATGGTCAGTAGATCTCATGAAAGCCTGTATAAAGCTTGTATTGTAAAACAATTTACAATTTTATGCACGCTCTCTAAATAAATTCAATGGAAAAACAACTTACTATTTTGTCTAGACTGTAACACCTGGCTTGGTGACATCAAAACGCTACATATGTGTATCCATATTTTTCGCTCCTTCCACACCTGAAGAACTTTTTGTAGATTCTCAAAGTTGTCCAGTGAGAATTACCATTTCAAATTAACCCTCCCGGACGCATTGTACATACACTGAACTTCTTCGATAAACAAGATTTTCAAATTATCATAATATTTTTTTACATTGTCACTATGTTCTATCTGTGGTTCTTGCTAGTTACATTAATAAGGTTATTTAGCTCAATCGATACTAAGTTAAACTTATCGGTTTAAGGGATTGATCTATAAACAGGGGAAGGGAGGGGAGATCTATAATCGTTACGCAATATTCAATCGATATGCTATATTGAACCGTACTCCATGAGGGTGCTCCTACGCATAAATCGCGAAAGTGTCATTCTTACTAAAACATTACCGATGGGACAACCAATGAGGCTTACTAACAAATTGCTTAAATTTTTACTCTTTCCTCGAAAGTCTGGTCCATAATTTAAAGTGTGCTCCATCTAGCGTCTATCCGACACTGTTGTTGTGGAGTATCAAGCCCATCAACAAGCGTACAAGTTGAAAGATCAATTGACCGCGAAGCCTCAACCTAATTAGAGGGCTACGTAAAGACAGACCTCAACGAGTCTCATTAGGTAGAATCAGAAAGAGTCTTATGTACTACAAAATGATAATGGTTCAGCATTGTGGGAACAATGGGCGGCATTTACAGTCAGTTAAGTGCAAAAAAAGTTATTTCTGACGGCAGTTTTATAGGCTTCTATACCCACGATATGGCACCAGTTTAGAATAGTTTGTAACTACGATATATATATATATATATATATATATATATATATATATATATATATGTATACATATATATATATATATATTTGGGACAAATCTACCATTTGTGTCGGCGTTTGCGTTGGAAAAACACGGAGTGTAATACTTCTTGTTTGATGAAATTCTAGAAGATAATAGGCCAACATAGCATATTGTTTGCAGAACGCAAGACATATCCTAATTGTATAACATAACGTGCAAAAAGTTGGATCTGTTAAAAGCTTTTAAGTCGCATTATTGCGCATGTCAGGCCATCTTAAAGCATACGATCGCCTCGCAGAAGGATCTAGATCCCAGACCGTATGAGTTTTTGGCGGCGTCTGAGGCAAGCCCACATATCGTATGTTTATATTACACGTCAGATTTGTTGATTAATAGACCATTAATATCAGCTAATGCACTATACTTGGCAGAGATGCTACCAGTAAACAAACGAATATATGATTGTATGAAGAAGAATGCTGTTCTGATACGCTGGCAGCTTTCGTTCACGGGATGGCCAAAGCGTGTTGAGAGGCGTCTAGGACGCAAAGAACTGACATGATACACTAATAGTTGATTGCAGGAGCGGCCTACGATCGGACTGCGTTTATCAGAATCGCTAAATCAGACTCGCGTCTTTTTCCCTTTTCATAATATTCCGAACAGACTCCGGTTGTCAATCATCTATCCATCTACGTGCTATAGAATGGAGCTGATGTGAGCAAGTGACGATCGATGTAGCAGCGTTTCATGGACGTGTCACTTGAACAGATCAACAAAGCAACTTTATAGCTCTAACGAGAAGTGTATTCGTCCATCGACTTTCGTTATTACTATGTGCCATGTATAGACTAGGTAGAGGGAGTTCACAAACCAACGCGATTAGTAAAGAAAACTTCCATTAGGATACAGTCGTAAAATAACTTCACGTTATAAAATATTCAGCCGTGACCTGTAATGATTTGCGATTGAAACTGTGGATTCTAATGAAACCGACGCACAACGTATTTCCCCTTGCTAGCAATGAAAAAAGGTCCAAGATAGTCCGCCACGGGAGCTCAGGCCCATATTTGACAAAAACGCAAATCGTAGAACTGCACTATGGCCTGTGGACTTCCAGTTGAGCTTTAACGAAAACATACATCTGGGTTTCGAATATGCCTAATCTGAAATGTCACAGTACGCTTGGTCGAAAAGAACGGGTCAGCTGTTAATTTTTACAAAAATTGATACGATTTGTTAAATCCTATCCGCTACATGGTTTTAGCCACCGAAATATAAGTAAACATAGGTTTTTTCTATTGGATAAAACTAGGAAAGTACGCCTGTTTTCCTGAGAGTCTTTTGCGTGATTCTGCAACATCCGCTAAACGGTTAAAAGAAATTTCGTTAAAAGCTGTCGAAACGTCCCTTTTGTCACATACATATATTATTGTGCTACACTGTGGTATACGCCGTTTCATAAAAAGATAATATAATATATCTATTTCGTGCGCCCATTTTGTCGCGTTGCGTTTCCGTTATATAGATAAACCTTACTTAGAGACTTAAATTATGGGATTAAATAGACAGGGCCTATGGCTTAATGGTGCTCGGATGGTGCCGCGAATGACCTTACGGCGCCACTAAACATAATATGTAACGTACAAGCGTGATTATGGCCTTATTGACGAATCACGTTTAGTGCTCTGTAATACGGCGAGATGTAAGATTTCAGCGAGCTGGTCTTGTATAGCGACCCTTGTAGCGAACGTCAATTGCGTCAACTTATTTATAGTGATTAAGTTAATCTTAATTAACTAACGTAACGGAACTTTGAAAAGTCAGGCCAAATCTATTGAGAATAGCTTATAGTTAGCATGCAAACTGCTCCTTTATGAACATTTCCTACCAGGGGCAATTTTCAATATGTCGCTAAGTGCAACCTATTAATAGCACATCACACCAACCGGTGGTTTGTTTTTTGGACTTCTTTTTGTTTGTATGTTTCGACGACGGCGAAAGTCCGATATTTCCAACGAAAGTAACAATATTTACAATCATAAGAAGAGATTCCAATATAATTCTTTCTCTTTGTAAGAAGAATGGTTGATCGTAATACTTTATTCAACATTGTAAATATAGTTTAATTATCATCTGCGTTAGGATTCATGGAGACATTAAAAATGAATGTTCAATCAGCTGTGTTTTCAACCGAGTGCAGTCGAAAATCCGGCAAAGTGCATCGAGTTATATATATATATATATATATATATATTATATAGATTCTGTTTGTCAGAAGTATTCACCTTTTACCTTCATGAGCAAACATATTGTATCAACTATGAATAGCTTACCGCGGAGAGTTTTTGAAGGACGCTGCTATACGTGAGTACTCAATTCAAGATAATTTGCGCTTGATAGATTTCCCGAAAGCCCCACTCATGAAACACTTTTAGAAGAGAAAATACTAATTATCTGAATATACGACTATACATAGTGTACACTTGAAAGGCGATAGTCTTTGCGGTTAATTTCTAAGTATTTGGTTTACCGTAGACTCACTGGGTTACGCTAAGTATAGATAATTTTTAAATGAAAATGGGAACCCGCGGTTGAATTCTATAGACAGATGGACATTATAGTGAATGAAAACTGACAAAGTCTTCAAGGCTCCCTTGAAGATTTACTAATGCTCCCTCTTGATCGTCGGCAAAGGAATCGATAAATACTTAGATGTCAATTGCTAGAAAGGAACCTATTCAATATTCAGAGCGTAACCTAACCTAATAGGAAAAATATCAAATTGAGCTCTGTGTGTTAGTGCACAGAAAAATTAATATATTTATATAGGATGTCGTACCCAAGTAGGTCGATGCAATTCATATAAAGAACTTTCGTACATCATATGCTAATAGATGTTATTATTAAGAAGTAAACTCAAGAATCAAACAAAAACTACAGTTCTTCTGTAAAAGAAAGTAGCTCCTTTTTTTCCAAAAATCAATTGAGTTCGCCAAGGGGGGCCTGTTTATTTCTATCATCAAGTACTCAGTGAGACAATTGTCATGGCTATAGAAACGGCACTGCTAAATCACGCACCTTTTTTTTTTTTTTTACTACGCTTCCTGATCATTTGAGTATTGCGTTTATCATATTTATACGATAACCTACTGTATAGAGGACGCTGTTATAATCGTAAGTTCTGGGCCACTTGATGTGCTCAAAGGACTGGCCGATGTCCTTGATGTTTCGTTGCATTTATCGACCTGGTTAAAGCCTTTCAGCCAGCTGGAAGCTAAAACTGCACGCGGTCATACTAAGCCAATTATCTCAAAATTTACTACATACATCAATGAACGCAAACACTCCACAACTATTCGAATTCGTGCTAAAGTTTACTAGTTGATACGAGGTAGCTAGGTTCTATTTTTTCGTATAAGCAGCTATGCAGATTAGAAGAACGCCGTTATCATTTTATTTGGCGGGTTCGGCCCCCCTTTTACTTTGGCAGAAAAGTTCGTTTTACCCCCTGCTGTGCTTACAGCAGATTTTTATGTTGGCAGTAACATAACAAAGACAATGTAGCTTTGTGCATCCCTTACGATTCTGTTGCTGCTGCTGCTACTACGACCCAGCGAACGACTCCGGTCGGTCAACCTTTATTTGACCCAGCTCACGTTATTGCGGAGACTGGTCTGTAACCCAACATGGACGATTTATGAAGCCTTATGCACCTTTTATAGGACAGCTCAGCTGCAAAAAAATAAAGAGATGGTCACATAATTTCTACCGCACTGGCCTCTTACTTGCGAGCGTCACTTGGGATAATAACAATGGCGAAATAATATCCTCGGCTGTAGTCATTGCCATTGTCTACTCCAAAGTATTTCAGCGAATCGTACTTGGGGATGGTCCTGAACCATTTTCACTTTCTTTTCATTAGGTGTTGGTCGTCAGTCTGGTATCCTGACAATGGAAGAAGCTACCGGCTGATGCACGAACGTTCATCGCGGCATGCATGTGTGAACGATAATTTAATAGCTTCTGTAGGGTAGGGTAGGCTAGGCTTATTCCTACCAGACTTGAATAAACGACTCGCCATTTTTTGGCACTTTGACGATTTTGAAATTATCATTAATTCAGCAAGTGTCGTTCAAATGTCGGGTAGAAGAAATATCCGATGGGATGTCCCGGGGCGCACTATCATCTACTGTCAATCCGATGGTTTTCGTACACTTTTCAACGCGCGTGTATTACACATGGCCATGATCTTTCTGATTCATGATTAATATCTTCTCGTAACCCAAATAAAGCAACTGAAGAACTACAAACGAGTTTATTTGAACTAATCGATAATGTTTGTGCTTTCTTGGTAACAATATAGTTTCAAAAAGGGATTATTGGTAGAAATTTATTCAGTGCTATAGTTACTATAGTACCCGAAGAAATTATAGCATACCGCATCGTATATGTGAGTAAGGATTTGTCCTATAGCATAGCATATTTGGCAGTTTTGCGCGATTGAGCGAATCATGCAAACCGTTGTGCGATTTGTCTACCCCTGCGATACTACATTTTAGTGAGTACCGGAATCTACGCAAGTGCGACGATCTCGTCGTCGGAAACGTCTATAGAAGATGTTTTCTTAACGAACAAGCATATTAGCAAAAATCAATTTTTCAAAATCTATTCATATAATCCTCAAGCTATGTCGTTGTGAATAGGCGTTACAGAAGTGCCGACAGACATCCAACCTATCTGTCATCCATAGTTGAATCATCGAAACCGGATCTAAAGCCGTAATTTAATGCTATTGACCACTAACACAGCGGTGGCTACCTGGATGATGTCAATGATATGAAAAGCGCAAAGTTTATCTTTCATTTTTTTCCACTACGAAACACGAGATAATGTTTTAGAGTGTCAACGGACAATCGTATGGGATAATATATTACCACGGGATGTCAAATCTCAACGACTCTGTATCTCTCTGGTGTTTGTTCACAAGCTGGATTTATATGTCGCAAGCTTTTGCTTTTGACGACGCCAACAGCAAGCTTCTTGACAAGGAATGTACAGTTTGTAAATGGAGTCTAGCTAGTGTTCATGTATCCACTCCGGAATGCTTAGCCAAATCGATATAAGACCTATCACAAAGATTGATTTCTTTAGATAATTCGTATCTATGTTTAAAGCAGAAAACAGGAACCCGTCCTTAAAGTAACCCTGTAAAACACGCTACCAGCAAAAAATCAAAACTAAACTAAAAAGCTTTTTATATTACTGCTTCTTCTACAATTGGTAAACAAGTACTGCTGATATATAGATTTTTTACGTTACTCCGCCAGGCCGACGAATGAGATGACGAGCGACATGGTCAGTTAAGACAGACCTTTTTTGTCCTTTGCTGAACATTGCGCATTGGCACTGAATAAAATTGTCGTAATCTATTTGTGGCGCGAATTTCAAATTTTCGAGATAGTGGTTTACATTGTTGCGTTTGCTTTTAGAAATGTCCAAAATAGCGTATATCTACATATGTCTATGCTGGAGATAAATTTCGTCTATTTTAAAGTTGGTAAGTGCATTATTTGGGAAGTCGCTCGAAGGTTAAATATTTTTTGCATAGAAATAAGTTACCTGCATGGAAGTTGGCTACGCTTTCCTTCGAAAAAATTAACGTTGGGTCGGTAAGTTGTAACTCATTAGCCCACTAAGTACCAAATAGACTGCTTTTTTTTTAATATATTACCACTAGATTCTAAATAACATAATTGTGACCCCGCAGCGAAATTAATATCTCTATAACCGATCTGCTGTATTTGTCAGGAGGCAACCGTTTCTGTGTTACCACATTGGGAGCTAAGTAGGCTATTTATAGGTAAAGGTGGCACGCGTATGCGCGTGTATCTCTCGCATTTTGGTAGGAAAGGCGATGTTTATGTTATGTATTCGCGTAGGATCGGAATATAGAAGATGCTCCAGGGGCATCCCCTATCTAGATGAATGCTTACAAATAATTTTAAGTAACTACACTACACAGGTTATATACACATAGCTGTGAACGAGCATTTTATCACTTGGTTGTTACGATTTCTTTTTATTTGTGCCTTCGTGCATTTTTTGCCAGTTCATTGAAAAGTCGCGCAGAAGTTTGTGCAGCACGAGCATGAAAGGACCTGATTTGCACGGCTGGTTCGCTCGTTCGGGACCCTCGTTCTACAGTGCGCTTGCCTGTTCAAGCATTATAAAGGAACTCCGTAATTTTCCTTTTGTTATGATTAGCCTCGGACGTCTGGGATTGCCAGGACTTTCTAGCACATAGTATGCGAACAGATTTATCAATCCTAGAGTCATTACCTGTATTGTTGCTATTCGATTGTATTCAGAGGGGCCCGCTTTTGCCCGCGGTACCTCATCCCGTCGTAACTTAGTGGGGAGCGTGTTCAGCTGCTAATCTTAAGCGCACGCGGTGGTCTAAATTCGAATGCGGGCATAGACATAATTTGTCTCGTGCTGATAGCTAGCTGTGTGATAAAATGCTTGGGTTTAAAATTCAAAATATTCAGTATTGGCAGTAACTTACTGGCGTTTCTGCAAACGATTCAATGGAATGATTAATAGAAGCCCCTCAAGGCTCGATTATGTATGAACTGTGTTCCTTTTAAATAACAACATAGCCGTTGCCTAGAGCCAAATACGAAATGTTCCGTAAAAACTCGTGTGAATGAAGCTATTGCACCTATATATGAATTAAAGATTGTTGTGACGATCTGAGTTGGTTTATTAGTCAACATTTTTTTTATCTCTTTGTAATAAAATTAGGAACGAGATAAGAACCCGATTTCAAGCTTGTTTCAAAATATCGTTTGCCTGGCGGTTGTGAAGCTCGCGATGTACAGTGAAACATATTTCAAATTAGAGATTCGGAAAGTTGAATCGCGTTTACGCGTATTTCTGTGAGATAATTGAAACGGAGATCGGCAATATTAAACCCAAGTACGTCGAACACGAAGTGACGGGTTCACATTTAATTTTCACAATATGCCTCTGTTTATATCCTCGTCATTGCGAGAGGTTCCGATGGTTGGCATTTGCTTAAGGTCGGATCGACATCAATTTCTTCGTGTTTTCATGGGCTATGAAATGTTCGATCTGACACTTAAAGGTTTTTGGAGAACATCCCGAAATAAGGCAGTGCTATTTGACCGATAGTACTACGCGTTTCAATATGACATCTCCACCTTAACTCGGCACATCAGCTCAAAAAAAGTCGATACTATATGTAATGAATAGGAACATAACCTTATTTCTAGTGACACAGACGAGCGACCTATCTGGGTAAGTAGGGATTGCCGTTTCGAGCCTAAAAATATTGCACATACTATTTTATCGGGTAACCCTAATTATGTTATAGATGATACTAAGCGAGCCGTAATATTATAGTGCTAGCGTATGGCAACGCGGACAGAACTGCCAAGAAAGATAGCTTAGGTTGTCAGCGTTAAGGCCATGCAGGCAGTTGCACGTGTATAAGGGAGACGCTGTCATATGTGCTTAATTATGTAGCCCATATTGACCGACCGGAGCATGGCTCATTTGATCACCAGGGGGTTATCGCTTGGCCTTAGAATTCACAGTATTGTCAAGCTGTATGCCCACTCGCGGAAAGCATACGACATTTCGAGGTTACGTAGAGACATATAGAAATGAGTGTGGCGTAGGTAGCCAGGAGGCCGAACTTCGCAACATCGGCGGCACGCCCAGTTTTCCAGCCTGTGTGGCGTCACAGAGTTTTAGACGGCTCAGCTGCTTAACCTGTTTATTTATCCAATATAACTTATGCTGCACACGACAACTGCACAAGAAAACTACAAGTAAGACATAAGAGGGTAGATTTAGTACTTGAAGAAGCGTGAATATCACATTCTTGTCAGTGTCCTTCAGGGTCGAACTTATGACCCAGCCTGGATAACAAACAGGTTGTGAACAATATCTATTGTTAGTTCGGAGATTTGGCGCCTGATCTACAAATCAGCAGGACTCACACATTTTTGGGCGACCATAATTTTCTATGCAACTTTTAAATTTTGATTGACAACCAAAAATATATTTATAGACTTCTAGGCTTGTTGAAAGATCATTGAAGATGGTCATTGACTAAAATGTAATGCACAGTACATGCTGTGCACTACATTTTAATTAACCATTCATCATTAACCATCATTTAATTAAAAACCAGACTCTTCCAACTCATTCTTCCTAGATTTCAATTATTGGAATACTCGTGACCTGGAATCAGAGAATCTACGGTTTACATAAGGGCTTAGCATAATATGTAAACGTTAAAGTGGAACGTGTACAAAAATTTTTTATGATCGCAATGGCGGTTTACAAAGCAGTCACGTTAACTTTACAAAACATATTCTGAGGCTGATCTATGTTTGTGTACGGGTATATCGCTTGAAGGTTCTAGTTTAATCTAGATACAAAAAAAAGCAGTTACAACGGCTTCTATGCGTATGTATTTAATTACATAAGCCTATGTTGTTTGCCAGCGTCAGGCTATATTTTATGTGAGCTTAAGGTACGGATACCAATAGGCTCAGTATAGCGTCGACTAAATCAAATTGAATTCATGTATGATGACACATATGGATGAGGGACTTACACTTAACCGCCCACCATCAGAAGTAACCAATTTTTGCTATATGTAATGAGCTATGCAAATGGTAGTATCGATGACGTCAGAGATCTAACGGTGCCCCTTTGTCCAACGTCAATCAATTTGCAGATCCATCATTAAAAGAATCATTTGTCAGCCAAAGATTTGACCTGGTAAAAACGGAGTCTATGTTCCTTGAGTAGGCCCTTTGTCTTTCGGTGTCAATCACATGATTTTTGCAGTTGACCTAGCGATCTGAGAGTGAGAAATCGGTGGGACGAGTATCTGATGTAACGGAACTCTCTCATTGTATTCTGTTGTCCTCAGTCTGGCTATGTATTAATTGTGTTCCTGTTATTTATATATACAATATAATAATACAATAATAATGCTTTTTTCCTGTTCACAAAGGCTGTGTTGTATGTGTCGTGCATGTGGTTTAAACTGATTGGGGATTTGCCGATACGATATGTTTTAGTATTACATCAATATTGCATATAAAATATTTGCTCCATAGCGTTCCTTGCGTTTATCTACTGCATCATTAAATAATGATTTAACAAATTTAAAGGGAGTGACCACTGTCTATAAATTAAAAACACCTACCTCAAGAACTCAACGTCCATCGGTCTGCTAATGCCACAAAATTCTCTTGTCTAGGATTTCTTGCTTTCAAATTTAGCGTTTCTATAATTTGATAAAATCGCACCCGGAACCAGCTCATGAGTTTTCTAGAAAACATGTAGCATTGTTCGTTTGTCGCAAGACAAAGAGGCGCTAGGCATAATCCCAAAGATGAGCTTAGCTTCATTGGTTTCTAGCCTCCATCGTTTGTCCACCGATCGTTTTGACCAGACTTTCAACAATCGATGCAATATTACCATCGTTTGACCTCTGAAAAGGTCAGCAACGAATAAAGCCAACAACTAAACCCAGTTAGAACGAATGGATAGGGCGCGAAAAATAATAGCTTTTAAACGGTAGCTGAAAGTAAATGGTTTGTAATGAGATAACTGGCTTCAAGCTCCTACCGATTTCTTAACAAGGCTCTAGCATGGGACGGAACAGTTGTCCATCTCACATGCCGGCTCATCTGAATAAGGATAAATAAAAGTATTCAACCGAGATGTTGAAGTGAAAGTTTGGCTTAAAAGAGACAGAGTCGTACCACTAGGTCATCCGAAACTGAAAATGAATTTTCTCGCATGTAAGCAAAGATCGTTTGGCTCTGGGAAGACAATAGCAAAACCAAGTGATACGCCATGATTTAATGGGTGGCTAACGTGTTATAGTATCATCTGGCGGCCGTACATCAGTTACGTCCCAGGAGGTATTTGCAATGCTGAAGACGTTCTCGCTCGACAAATTAACACGCTTATCAGGTTTACGTATATATATACAATAGAGAAGTGACAGATTAGTGGCGTTCGTGTGGCCGCGAAACATAGCCAGCAACGAAAAAATATTTCTTTCACCCCGCGAATCATGATAACAGATAGTGATGATCATGTTGTTACTAATTTCTAAATATATTGACATCCGTATATAATGTATTAAGGCTAATTGTTGACATTCATTTTCGTTCAGCGCATCAGGACACACAGCCATTTTATCGGAACGCATTATCCTATCTTCCCTGCTGGGCCGATGGTGCTCCGTTTCCTGTGAATACCGTGTAACGCTGGTGGCAGAAGCGGGCTCCCTACTGCCTACCAGCGGTAAACGTCAAGGGCCTTGTCAGTTCCTTAATGAATAAATTATATGACAATAATCTTCATTGTACTTAAAGATGAATCTTAGGTTTCTTATCATTACTGACGCTTCATCCATACACTGATAAGCAGTAAGGCTTCAGCTTTGAAAGGGCATTCCAGAACGTGTTTTGCGTATAACGTGTACCTGAAAAAGTGCATAGTTCCAACAGCCACTTTCGAGGACTGGGATGAGTAATAGGTAATATTCAAATGCTTCACGGCGCAAGTAGATAACGCATCCGTCAGGATTAACTAATTTTTAAGTGGGTCATTTATTATTAGCCGCAATGTTGTGATCCTTGTATTTTTTCTCTTCAGTTATTGTAAATCTACGTATTGTACATAACTAGGTGCTGCTTAACAAAGCTGTTTCAGTTCGATTTTACGCGATCGAAATGATAAGGAGAGATTGCAAAATTCAGTTTAGCCCTACAGCAGAGATGTGAGCGTTATTTTGTAACTTGCAATTAGTTACTGACATGTCTACCCGAAGTACAGTGCTATAATAAATCTCTCAGGAGAGAGATAACTACGATATCGTTAAGAAGTTACGCAGGCTATAGTTAAAGGTATACGGAAATCTTAGATTCATGGCAGCGTCGATGTCGGAAACATATGCGGAAAGCTTCCTTTTCTATTGCTGTTACCGTTACGGCTATAGCTACGTTGATATGATATAAAAGACTCTACCGTGACTTCCGAATAATGGTTCGGCCCTAAAATTGAACCTGCTGGCCTATGGCCTACGGGCAAATCTCACTGACTCACTGGAACAACTGAACCGTTCGACGGCACCATAGTAGGTGATTCCGAAGTCATGGGTCGACTTGTACTTATTTTTTCCTTCAACGTCTTGGTATGAAATCGTACATTTCAGTGAGTCTTCGGGTTAACCTCTATGGAAATTTGACGTAATCAATCAACATTGCGGGGAGTATTACAAAAACTTTTGCTTCTTCACATCTTCATGTTGATATATGCCTATCAAATGGTACATTAGGGAGTGCGTCGTTTATTCAGAGCGCAAAAGCTCTCTGACATACTCTGTGATGACTAACTTCCTTCAGACGTCAATAACGCAGTTTCGAGAGAATGGAGCAGGACTCAGATATCGTCTGAAATGGTTTTGGATGATACTTGATAGGCTCGTACTGGCCGACCGCGTAGATGTTATTCCGTGACATTTCTGGAAAACATTTGATGGAAACAAATTCTAGCATCGACGAATTACAATGTTCACTCATGAGTTCATTACTCAGCAAAAATTTAGTTCATGCTGCTTTGTTTTTCGCAGGAGACTAATAAAATAAGAAATTAACTAACAGGTAATCCAAGTAAATTTTCCGTCAAAGTGATAACTGTCCGATTTGCCCGAATCAAATGTTACCTTTTGATTACAAGATCTAACAACTATTCATCAGCACTCTGTTGTACGGTAACTGCGTTAACAGTACTTTTTATAACCACACGCAATATAAGTTATTCTATATTAGAAACTGTAACAACTTGCTGTGCATGGGCTCGTATTATAGGCGCTATAGTCCGTCGCCGACATGTCGTTATACGTAGATCTGACTGAGGCAGTTGACTCTATATATCGGAGTGCACTTTTTCGGTGTGCATGAGGTATAAGACGATACGCCTGTTCTTTTGTTTGAAACAGGAAAGGATTGTTTGTTGAAACAGAAATGGGTTCAGACTCTCTGTCTGTTCCTTCCAGCTTCCTAGACCTTGTTTGTTTAGGCCACGAAACTCTGTGATTCGGGCGATTTGCCTAACCAATACAGTAATGCTGCGGCTCCATATGGGAAGTTTGTTCCGCTCACCACAGTGCGGAATCAACAGAAGATTGTGACGGCGAAATGAAAACAGCATAACAAACATTATATTGACTTACCTTTTTATCGGCCTTTGTAATCCGATTGTTTTACCTCCTATTGAAAAGTTGCGTTCGTTTATAACACGATGACGGTATAATGAACTGTTATTGAAATTGTATATTATTGTACTCTATTCGTCGCTTGGTTAGCTTTTAAACATCATTCGTTTAGCTATTCACTCCTTCGATGAAAAGCTACTGAAAGCTCATTAAAAATATTAATAGTTCATTTGATCAAAAGATCATTTGCTGCTTCTGCGGTATTGCAATAAAGGTGCAATTTTTTAAAAATCATTTATATAACTTTCCTTTTAGAAATACGGAGGAGAGCATTGCGTATGTATCATCCAAATATATAAATTTTACTGAACACATGCGTAATGTAAGGTCCCGGCCCATAGAAACGGGTCGGAAAACAGAATAGAGGATGCCCGTATCACTAGATTATGATATGGGCTTCCATTTGATAACTGGTCACACCAGCCCAGGCGTAACATCAATAGGACCAACAACAAATCTGAGCCAGCTGTGCAGGTGACCCACTGGACCCATAGGCTACGACAGCAAGAGGCGACGCACATTCTACATTCATCAGAGTATAGACCGAAGTCCTTTTCCTTTCGCAATTATCGTGCTCAGGACAGTGGGAATGAAGACTAGACAGTGGAAACGGTTGCAAGACCGTGCACAGGTGGGCTGTTTGAAGTTCAACAGAGTAAGATAAGTCGCTTGCAAGTCGCCTATCGAAGAGACTGGTCCAATTTGGCAGGCAAACCATGTTGGAGGGTATGCCAAATGGCAACGTCAGAGTAGCAAATAGAACAGTTTGTGAACGGTTTGCTCGCTGGGGCACGAACCAATGGGTCTCGGGACGTTCTTATTTCTCACGACTGATCGAACTGACAGAAAAGGAATCAAACGTAGAAGCAAAATAAAAAAAAGAATAGGGAACGGTGACGGTGGCCGACTATAAAAAGCAAGACATCTTGGAGAGGCCCTCGGGAGGCCGACTTCTACTCAACTACAAAATACAACGCAAGTGGTGGGCGGCAGCCTTGCCTCCACAGCGTCTCAGTCCCACGCTAAGATATATTCTTTACAATAAAACATTAGTGCGGCTCCCGAAAATGGACTTCGATATTGCCGTCTGTGAAACAGAGATATGTGTTAACAGGACTGATAGACAAGCTGGAGAGTTTTAACAGCCCGCTTACCTTTGCTGCGCAGAACCTGAAAAACAGATATGGCAGCAGGGTGGGGAGTTTTTTTGGAGATGTTAATTACCTCGTGTCTCGGGTTAGAAGCGGCCAATGATCTTATTACAAAAAAAAAGTGGGTCAAGAAGATGCAAGGTTCTCGGTTCTTCCGTTCCCTATATCACAGTCCCCAATCGTCGGAAGTGAACAGTACAGCTACGAGAGTAAGGTAATCGCGAAGGTTGCCTGCAATATTTCCAAAAAAGTAAATCAGAAGAAGTTTGCCAACAGACCATCGATGATGGCAACACAAAAAGACTTGAACAGCAAATCCTGTCAGCGCAACTAAATTCCCAATGCTAACTTCAGGAAGGCTGATCGCTGCAAAGCAAAGCCACCGTTAAAAAACCGCCAACGGGAAAGGCAGTACCAAGCCAATGGTTCTGGCAGAACTGAAGACTGAAGGGCTGGTTTCCGGTAGGCGACAAGTTGAATCACCGCAGCTATTTCCGAAGACGACCACTAAGCTGAAAGTGAGGCCAAGCTTCAAGGAGGTGTTATGAATTGCACAGGGGCTGCAACTCTGGCACCTCTATTTGGCTCTATTGGCGAAGATTTAGGCAACTAAATCTTTAAATGTCCTTCATTTTTATTCTGTGCGCTGCCCTTTAGTAAAGAGCCTCGGGCTAAGATCTCCTAATGAAACTAGTCCCATTTTGTACAAGGTAGGAGATCTCACGTCGTGTCTAGTAAAGAATAACGCTACTACCTTTCGTGGCCAGCAACTATGTCTTGTCACAGCCTATGTTCGACTGGCTGATTTAGAATCAACCTGGATGAGGAAGCTTGTCAGTGGACTGGGAACACTTCTTATCTTACTTCTCTTTTGACCATTGTCGACGACTGGCCCAACTGTTTTGGTGGCTCGTTAGTCGGTCAATCCATCCGATCTTGGCACCGATTTTATTAGGACATTAAGGAAGCTCAATAATCGATATAACTATAGAGAAACTCTTGGAACGCACCCCTCAAGTTTTCCCTATACCTGACATGCTGAATACCGAAACTTAGGCCCAGAACCTAATTAATTGATACAGTTTTCTATACAGCCGTTTCGTTTTTCTGGGAAACATAGGCCGAGGTTTAGCTATACTTGCAACCTTGCTGGGAAGACCTAGGCTTATAGCCTAGGTATAACCTGAGTCCTACCCTTTAACCTCTGTTTTTAAAAATATCTGTCTTTTAACGTGTTCAGGCGACAATGCCTTCAACAGCTGAAAACTTTAGTAGCCAATGCAGAACCATACAAGTGGATAACGTACCAAATCAACCCGGCGGCCCTTATAAACTGATTCTCGGGGACATTTGAATCAAGGGATACAGTACCACATGTGGTGTTTTCTTTCCCTGCAGCATGAGAAAAAGGAATATCAATACCAAACGATGTTCTTCCACAAAGCTTCACAGTGCGGGAACTAATATAAGAAAATCGCCGATTCAAATAGGGACTGCAGCATACGTTTATACACTGCTACACTCTCAGCCCAATGGAGAGATGCAACTCTCTCAGTGATCCCCAAAAGAATGGGCGACTCAATCGCATTATCATTGTAACGAGAAGTAATGAAAAAAAAAAGTTTGGCATAAGCTGCTCTTCGGCTTGCTGACTAAGGAACTGAATAGGTACTTAGAAAATGTACACGCCATCTCAACGGAGCAATATGGTTTCTCAAGAGAACGTTCCACAGAAGCGGTATATAGTATCCTGATGACTGATGTCATGCCATCCGCTACGCGCTCATCGACTTAAAGACAGCCTTCACCTTGACACACAAAGACAAACTTATGTTCACGGTAGCCAAAGCAAGTATCCCTACGAATGTGCCTAAACTTATAGCTCTGATTCTACAGGAGAACAGAGTAACTATCGATGACGGAGTGCCCAAACTTCCGCCCTTCGCACAGACGATTGGCCTGGGAAACAATCTAAGCCCACTCTTGTTCTGCATCTTGCAATGAGGAGGGCTGAGGAAGTCAGTCGAAATAATTTTCTATGGAGACGACTTAATGATATACGAATCAAAGAGGTTCCAAGCTCCAACCCGGTTTCACTCCGCAGTCACAGATATAGGAGTGAGTGTAAACCTGACAGAGGCGAAGCTTAGGCGTAGAGACAGGACAACGACCATTGACACCTTGAATCTCGCCAGGTTGCCTTTTGCCTATGAAAACCTGTTTCTATGCTTGGAGTTGCGCACGTTATTGAAACATATAGAAATTTGTTCAACCCCGGTAACATAAAATGCTTTAAATGGTATTATATGCTCTTTCTGGTACTGGGATAATGCGTTATTGACCTGTATATATGAAGTCTTTTACTACTATCAGCAAAGGCGAATAAATTTGAGTGATATTGATTTCACTTAGGCCTTCAGTAGTTCGTTGCAATCTTACAGCAGATACTGTTCTCCCTTCTGGCTCGTGTAGTCTCAATAAAAAGCTAGCCCTAGTAGCGGCTGAGAGTTTAGCCCAGTTCTCTGATCGTTCGCTTCCTCTAACTAACTATATTCCCACAATAGTTCAGGGTTTGCCCATCTCATTGATTTTCTAACTTATTTCTGTCTAATGTGATGAAATCTAACTTACGAAAAAAGAGAGTTCGAGAATTTTTAGTTGCCTCTTTTAAACTAACTCTCAAGATAAGCTTTTGCTTTTTCCTTCTTACGATACTGCTAATGGAAACGCAGCTATGCTCATGCATGTCAATGAGTTTTTAAGTTCATTATGTGTGCTTCGTAGTTAGAACAGTTTGTTCTCAGTGTTCATAGTTGTAGAACTTTTGTTAGTAGGACATACTGAAAAATCACAATACTGCATGTAGGGCTATGTGAAGCAAATATACTACTACACTGTAGATACGTTTATATCTAATCGAAATTGCCATTGTTGTTCCAGTCCTGCTGGCCCGCCAGTCCATCGGTTTAGAGGGCGAAAAAAAAGTACAGTTTGCCCCTGGTGCTCGCACAGGTTATATATAACGAACTGGACACTTCGTGTTTAGAACTATAGATAAAATATTTCGTTACATTTTTCCATCACAATGTTTCGACTTTTTCGTGGTTATTTTCAAGATTATAACCCAATATCGATGGCCGCTCTTGACGGCCAAGGAGAATCGGTAAAGCCCAGCGTAGGAACTATTCTCCAACGCTGCGATAATTATATGTATCTAGTAGAACGAAAGCTTTGCGCTGACATCGAAAAGCACCAACGAGGCCACCCAAATTGAAAGGCCACCCAAAAATCATTTGATATGCTTGTTATATTGTAGCATAGCGTACCAATATCACTTGAATTAGACGTTCCCTAAGCAGTCGTTGCTCACAAATGGAATAAAAATCGGAATAAGGATGTGTCTACAACCAGCCATAAATGAAACTCTATTAGCTATTTAGCGCGATCTGTTTCTATGCTGTTGTTTGTCCTGCGCGATTAATCCAGTTCAAAGATAACGCATTAATAATACTTTGTTTGTTTACCTAACGCGGATTGCTGACTAATCGCAGGATTAGAAAAAGAAGTTTATATATCTTACGATGCGCGTTCTATGAGCAATCGTATTTGTCATGGCGGGACAAGAATGGAGCTGGCAATCAATTGGCTGGTTGCATAAAAGGGTAGTTAAAAACTGCTTTATTTCTCGTTCTAATACGTTCGATTAATCTAAAAAGTTTTTGGGATAGGTCGCCGCAGCCAATTCCTGCAACGTTTTCTTATATTTTCCTAATAAGCTTAGGCCTTTGAAGTTCATTGTAGTAGCCTTCAGATTCAAATAAAAAGTTCATATTTTACTGCTATTATCACGTTTTTTGTTACTGTAGAGGTTGGATTCATGTAAAATATGCGATGACTGACCCGGTCTAAGACATTTTTTTTTATTTACGGAACATTTCGGCAATGATTAACCACAAGCATTGTACGATAGGGGCTGTAGTGTTACCTGGTCCCTTCTACACGTCTGATGATATCTACAAATGTGTTGACAGACTCAGTTGAAAATTGCCGGGCAAATCAAAAGTCCGTTACTTGCTTAATTCCGTGTCTTGTAGTGGCAAACTCAATAATTCAGAATATGACGGTGACGAAAAACAGGATACATTAAGTCAGGTTTGCTCCTAAATAATGACATCGTCATGGATCCTTGTAATTTTAATGAACAGAGAATTGACTGGAAGTCCGTCAGATGGTTTGACTTAGCGTAACAAGGTGGGCGCACGTCTTACACCGCTACACCCTTAGCTAAAGAGCAGAAATTACCAGCTCAAACTTTGCCAATGACCTGTACTAGATAGTAAGTATAGTGGTTTTCCATTTGTAAGTGCTTATCAAATGGCTTGGACGCAACAGTAATTGAAACACCTTTTTCTAACATATTCCAGTTTGTCCAGAGACATTAGTACACAGACATTCATTTCTAATTTCGTAAAAACCACGCGTGATAACCACAAGATGTTCTCGAGACCCGCCGTTTCGAGTGTATCTCAATCACGTAGTCAAGAAAGAATAGCTAAAAATCGTTCCTGACACATGGCCTACTGTCATGTTGACCTTTTTCGCATGATGACATTGTGGCCTGCGGCAGAACAGGTTACTGGCAGATTCGTTTGACCGGTGAAGAGCTTCTATCTTGACTAATCCAACTGATGCCTCCTCCCTCCTTGTACGGCCTTTGAGCTTGATGGTCCGTAAAAAAACTACTACGAACGCTAAACATTACCCACTACAGACCTGCTGCACGTTACGTTTAACTAGAGCGTGAAGAATTGAAACCGGGTGAGAATGGCATGGAAATGTTGCTATGGCAATAGCCATGGTTAATTTGGCGCAGTAACGTTTTATACAATGTTGACGTATTGCCCGCAACGTAAACAGAGACTAGCCAGTCAGATTTATTCAGCCTATACTAGACTAATATGCTAGATAGTACCGTTTCGCTCCCATTCCAATGACCCGCACGGAACTTTTCACTGGGATACTAAATCGCTAACTTCTAACGTAACCCATTGAAACAAATTGTTCTATTTGTTGTTGTAATAATAGATGCCACTGCGAACTGAGGCCATCTAGGTCCTAGGCTAAACCAGTCTGGGCTTTCATTTATTATTAACTGTCTGTTATACACACATGTGTATGTATAATGTGAACGTCCTTATCAGCGTTCTTCCAAAGCATTTCATACTTGCAGTTTCGTTCGTTGCACTTCAAGCGCGCCTCATCGCGGACATAAGATCAATTAGATCGAAATAACTACACAATGGATGCCATATTATGTTTACAAAACCCGGCAGAAAAACAGAATGCCTTTTATAGGACGCACTGGCGCCCACAGTCGATTCCAGTCAACGGTACCTGTTTAAGCTTATAAATCGGAACAACGATCGTACATCGTATTGAACGTATAATATGTATCATCTATATATTTCTAATTTAATTTAAGAAGTTGTGAAGATATAATATCATTGTCATAATTATCTATTATGTGGGAGGACTGAAGGAATGACACAGAAACTACGTAAGAAAATTACGTACGTGATCAAATTAGCTGAAACAAAATGTTCAAGTATCCAAGTATGCATTGGTTATTTATCTATTTTTTTCCTATTTAATTATCTGCTAAATTATTATTATTAAAAATTCGCTAAATATACCTTGACTAGTTAGCCATTTTATCTTTATAGTGAAGTACTTGCAATCAAAATGAAGACCATTAGAAACTTCAAGCTTCCTAGGGAAAATAATTTTCAACCAGTCGTCCAAGCTTTTGTACATGACCGTTAGATAGCTATAGAAATACATGTGAGCATTACGAACGTACGATAAAATATTGTTCAATCTTTCGTTTCAGCTGTCAGCTCCTAGAGGGCCACCAGGCCGATATTCTTCTCAGCAGGAACCTTTAAAAGGGGCAAAATTTCGTTCTCGTTCAGACAGAGCCTCACATCGACTACGAATTTCTTGAAGAGAAGGTAAAATTTCTTGGCAATCGTATGATAAATAAACCGAATATTAGTTACAAAATCGAATTGGTCAGCTGCTAGTCCAAGTAAATAAGACTGTCTAATCAATAAGCCGAATTCCGTCGCTCAGAAAAATCTAACTCGTTCAACAAAAACACATTGAGCATCCTAAAAGATTTCTTTATGTTCTACTTATAAAGTTGACTTCAAATAGATAATTATTCTTTGAGATTATCAATATCAAAATAGACCAACAAGCCTGATTGAGTAGTTTATAATAGATAGGAATAACTACATCACAGCCAATGAT
This sequence comes from Varroa jacobsoni, assembly GCF_002532875.2. Taxonomy (NCBI): domain Eukaryota; kingdom Metazoa; phylum Arthropoda; class Arachnida; order Mesostigmata; family Varroidae; genus Varroa; species Varroa jacobsoni. The sequence continues at coordinate 58,723 of NW_019213919.1, read as the reverse complement.
ACATAATTAGTGTCTTTGTCCTTTAATTATCGGCTGCGTATAAGTAAACTTCTAACTCACGGTCTCGACGAACTAATCACTTGGTCCTAAGTGAATCTAAGGCGACGTATTTATTTGACAAGTTAATTTCCGGGTATGAACAAGACGACGTCGCGAGTTGATGGGCTCATACAACAAGCTATCCAGTTTGGCTTCCCACAGGCTGTCAACGAAGGATAGCAATATTTGTTACGTTTTAAAAACGTTCGGTAGCATCGTCACAAATATTTACCTAATACGCTACGCTACCCTTGATAGATTCGATTCCACTACGGTGCACACAGCTCGTACTGTGACAACTTCTTCATCGGAACCGTTCAGGGCAGCCGCCAACATACGATCGGAGCTGAAGCGGAGTGATTTGTACTACTTACGGTCAGCATGAGAAAATTATCTTCAGATCATTACCAGTTTACGTAAATGCGGTGTACTCGATCGCGGTGCTATCACTTCCCGCGATAGCTTCATTTCGAACCTTACTTCTAGAAAGATCGCACCATTAAGCATTCTTTCATAATTGAATAGGCAATCGTGCTTTGAAGAACCTCTGTTACTGCCATCTGATATCTTTCCCACTGTTCTTGAGCAGATGGCCGCGGTGGCTCTTTGTGGCCATACATGTTATTAGCACCTTGCCTGAGATAATATCTAAATGACTTTTTTACAGCGTTTTTTAGTCATCGTTCGGTTGACGGGTGGTCTGACGCCAACATAGACTATCCAATATTAAGCAGCCCTGCGAGTTCCATCGTCTGCTAATTGACTTCTACTTGCTATTTGCTACAGCTGCCCAATGGCTTGGTGTCTATTTATGTTGACTAACGGCGAGCAAGGTTTACTTACGCCATTCAGCGTCGTTCATCATTGGTCACTGTGGGGAAATCTCTCAGTCTCTCTTAGGTCATTGGCTTAGGTAATATACCCGTTGTTCTGAACTTCAATGTATCAAACAGAGGTCATCCGTTACGGCAAGAAAATTGTTTCTCATTGCAGCATCTCGAAAACTATTCTACTCACGAGTGAGAGCTTGTATATTTTCTCGTGTGTAGATGTGTCGCGTATTCTGTAGCCTTAAACCTAGGAGAAAAAGGCGTTTTCAATTGAAGTGCGACTGAAGTGAATGATATGCTTGGTTAATGTCTATACCGCAACCGAATCGGCTTAGCGGCCGACAGAGCTCAGAAATAGTCTGTTTCGAAATAATGTAACGAGCAGCTCATTTGATCGAATGTTATTTTCTAGGCTTCTGTAAATTTGTTATCGGAAAAAAAAGTAAGTGTCGTAGAATAATCTCGATCGATACGAATCGCCTTCAGTTTGAAAAAGCTGCTGGGTCTGATATGAGATTACTTCGGAAGATTCTCGTACTAAACTTGGGTTTGTATCTAATTGTCGAGAGGAAAGCGTTCTACACAAAATCGACATCAAGGTAATTGTGCCATACTTCGAGCCGCTTGCTAGGGTAATTAATAGACACGGAATAATATCATTGTCAAGTATACGGACAGAGGAATGGATGCTTAAAAACAATAGGCCAGACGCTTTGACATAGTGAAAGCAGCCCCACAATAATCATTTTAAAAAAATATCTAGATTTTGATTTTATTCTTCGGTAGAAGGGCTCAGCCTGCTAGCGAGAAGCTTATGGTTTATGAGGCTGAATATAGCTGAAAACTCCAATATTGCCACTTTGTCTGGTTTGCACAAGGGCCTGCGGCTCGAAAAAGTCACGATATGTGAACCGTTTACAAATCATGTACGTTTAAGGCTATAAAGCCTTTTTGTGATTAACGTTAGCACGTCTATATCAAGGCGTAACCACCATGAAAGGCACATATTCGTAGAGTTACAGCATGGTCAGTCAAGCATCTTGGACTCTTCGCCTTTGAACAACGTGTGGAGACTGATAATGAGATCATCTTGGTTGAAAGCTACTTACGTAGTCCCAGAGTTTTCAAATACCACAAGCTCATTAATATTTTTCTACCGATTTAGTAGTATAACACACAAATCTTACTAGCACCACTTTATGAGCGTAATGAGGGTTTTGTCTTCTTAACTTTTTGAAAATCCGCGGGTTGCCGAAAGGTGCGTGATACGATTGAGATCCTGTACGCCGTTTGCCACTGACATAAAATTAAGCCTCCAACCGAAACTGGCTAAAATCACCATTCGACACAGCATTAAATAAAAAGTGATTAAATTAAACGACAGATATTGTAATTGGTGAAGCGTTTTCGTGAAGCATATGTAGTACTCTTTATATGATCCATAAATGGCAAATATGAAGGTATTGATGATGTACTAACGCTTTTGTTGTTTTCGTTACACGCTGTAATCAATTATCGAAGGTTTTCCTCGTCGGATCTCAGCGGTGACCTCGACCCAGATTTTGCGTCGGGCGTTGCTGGCAATGTCCAGCAACCCATCTATGGCGCCCATGCAGAACAGTTCGGGGTCGGACCTGCACCGGCCACTCACCCACCTGGTGCACCATCCGCGCCTCAGACCCCGCTGATTACAGCAGGACAACCATCTCAACAAGGTAAGGAGCGAGGTTAACGTAATTGCTAATTTAGGCAACATTTTTATCGATTTCAGACAAAGTTCAGTAACGACAGCGTTCCCTTCTAGAGAGCGGTGCTCAACATATATCTATACTAGACATACCGCTCACATATACAGGCACATATTGATGCCATACCATTAGTATCACTGCATTGCAATGATGTAAATTGCAGTTATCTGCAGTGATCTGTACCCAGGAATTCTTAATTTATTTCTCATTTCGTTCATCATAAATCCACGTTTCGTACGTAGACACTTACGTTACTTTTTTTTGTAGAGAAATTAATTAAGGAAACGTTAGCGAGAACCGAGCAAATCCTGTGTACTTCGCCTAGAGTGCCTTCTGTTGTTGACGGCAATCGTAAATCACGGTTAGTGACGCAATCGGCGAACAAGTGCAATATCTGCTAAGTCAACGCCTGGACACTACGCATAGGCCAAGTGTTGAAAGCGGCTTGAAGAGCCTAAAAGATTCATGGACGTTTAATCCGATACCACCAGCAGTATATACGATGCATGTCTAAGTGCGTTTCCAGCTATCGCTCCATCGTATCTATAGAGTCAGCCTCAGTACTCACCTACAGTACAGAGACTACGGACCCGCTAAACTTGTAATGTGACTGTCTGTTTAACCCCTACTTGAGACGAGGTACGTATTACCTATCGCTGACTGATAAGCAGCTGTGAAGTTGAAGAGCAACGTGCCGCGCCCGTATAGACCAATCGTACAGTCAACAAAATTACTTTACCAATTGATTCTTCTCAAGCCGATTTAGAATTGAGCCACTTCGTTACGTCGTTTAATATGCCAGAGACGTCTTTGAAGTAACGATAGGCAGGTCGGCTTGGACCGGTTCTGTGCTAACCGCAACTGACCTAAATATTGCGAATTGAAGGTGGCAGGTCGTTCGGCCTTTCCTACAAAGCAATTAGATAATTCCCCAAGCAGACGTCTCCGGCCACGAACGCCATGCGTTCGTTGACATGTCATCTATAATATTTCGGACGTAAAACGGTTTGGGGGAATTGATCAGTTATTTCGCTAGGGAATATACTAGGCGTTAAGGATAAGTGAACCTATTAAATAGAAAAACTCAAGATATATAGAAGACTTATCTTTTTCCTACTATAATCTGATTTGGTATTTATGGCGTGCTGCGTCTTAAAGCCAGTCCGTGTCTGAAATAAGTACGCCGTTGATATTAATTCAGTTTTGATATTTTTTCCGTGATAGATTCTGATCTATTCGTGTATTTGTCCACCTTGGGCTAGGCACTATCGAAATACATTAGAAATGGAATCATCTCATAAAAATTGAATCGTTTACCTTAGAACCTCTTAAGTTTAGACGCAAATGAGAGCAAGAGTCCAGAATATTGTCCTCGATTTTGTCCCATCTCCCTTTTTGTATACGGGCTCTATAAAAGAAGATAAGTTGATAGAAACAGAGGCAACTTTCGTTTCCATTTTATTCTTAAGCTTACTCTTTTGTATGTTGCTGACGAGCTAGGGTATCGACTGTTGACAAACAGAATTTCTTACTGATTCTTTACACTCTCTACTTTTAGAATGGCTTCTTTCACATCTACCGCTTATATTGCCAATACCAGACAGATATGATTAATACCATTGATGTTTGTACTATCGTTCCACTATGTGATATTATTGGAACAGTCAAATGCAGAATTAAATTGTACAATTTCAATGGTTTTGGAAAAACTCCGTCTTTATTTAATCAACTTAGAGAAATAACGGCTCGATGTTTATTGTTGTATAGTTTTCCTGCTATGTTTGGACTGTGAAAAGGGGAATGATCCGCCTTAAAATGCATCCCGATAGGTTTCAGCGCGCAGCGATAATTGACCGCGATACAAACAGCGACTCTTATTCGGTCAGCATAATAGAGTAGCTTGTTAGTAATTTTTGACTACGCTCGCGTATCCCCTTTTCGCCGCATCACTTGGAGTGATACAGAGGCGAGCGAAACGTATCGCAGTTGAATAACAACAGTCAAGGTCTACTACCCCACCCGTATATTATGTCCGTCCCTGACGATTCTCTTCTATATTTGTTGCTGCACATTTTTCTCAATGTACACACACATACATATTCATCTTCGGTCCAGTTTGAAGCACCGGCGTGCCATCGTGTAGGGCCTACCGTGCCCATAGCATCATATGCTGTTGTCGATCGGCAGTCTCAAAACCTGCCATTACTGGCAGCCAGTAGCCAGTTTACGTGCTCATCTTTTTGCTGATATAGACAGCTCTAAGGAGAACAGGAGGCGGAAGATTAGTAGTTAGAGAGGAGTATAGTTTGGCGGTTCTAGCCTCGTAGTTACCAATGTTTCTGCAGTCCTGCTCTTTACTGTGGAACGTTTATTGCGCTGGCCTGATTCTATGCTTGCTTGCATCACAGCCCGACTGTGACGTGAGCCTAGTGGTGTCGTATATTATTGCGGAGTAGCATCACATGTATCATGTACGCCAGATCGAGACACCGACGAAGCGGGCAGCCGCGGAGCCTCAGCTCAGAGCTCTCAACCAAACCAACATGCTTAGCTTTAGAGAAGGAACGGGCAAGCCTGCTGTTGGCTGGGAACGTAAATTAGATAGTCGAAACGGCGTGCTGGAATACAGTTAGATACACAGCTCCTGTACATACACGTACACAGCAGCTCTTACAGAGACCGTAGCAGAGTCAAGAACAGTGGTTCAAGGCAGCGACCAGAGGTGCCGCGCTACCACTCGAGAACTCCGACGAGAGTTGCTGCACTTGAAGGATATTAGCTGTTATCGTTGGCAGTGACTATAT
>NW_019213919.1:0-53202 GCF_002532875.2 Varroa jacobsoni | reverse complement strand
AGAGAGAGAGAGAGAGAGAGAGAGAGAGGGAGAAGAAGGGAGAGATGCTATCAGGCCTTAGGGCATTAGGCCGTAGCCTAATGACAGAAGCGTTCAATGATTATTGAGAGGATTAGGTGGCGAAGGATGTCCGCATTACGTGTACTTATTTCTTATACCTCTATGCTTGTATTAGTAAACACAATTGTGCATATTACAATAGCTTATGCGGGGCTATCAACGAGATTATGTCTGCAAGCTCTGCCGATCTTTTTCTATGGGCTCTATAATTATTTGATTAAATCTACAAGGCAATAAAATGCTTGAATCTATATCATGTGCGATACGAACGAGTTTATTCGGAGTTACAAGAACTATGTCCGTTACTAGCAACTATAGCTTAAATTATTCGAAAATCTCTAAACACGGTACGTGTGGGATAACTTCAAGCTAGTAGAGGCAGCGATACGGTATATGAAGTGACTTTAACAACATAAACTGGGTTTGATTTTAAAAAAAAACTTTTTTTCTGGGTGTTATCTTGAATGCTATTCTGTCCTATTATATGCGTTCGTTAATATCTCAAGACGATCCGTCTTGCCTGAGCTGAAAGACGTGTTTAGGAGTATACTTTATGGTGATGGCCCAGCTAGTGGCAAAGATGACAGGATGAAAGGAACTGAACGAAAAAGCGAGAGATGTTAATGCAACGTAATCCGCTTGTATTTTTGCACGTCAGTCAACGAAACGAGTCGAGTAGCAACGATAGCAGGGATGCAGGATATTGTTTGGGTATTAATAGGTATTTAACCTTTTGATATTACCTATATTATACTCGTCATAATTTAGGGGCCAATAACGAAAATATACTTTTAAGAATTTCTTAAAAAGATCGGGGGGCCTAGCAATGATGAGAAAAGCTGCAATATTAAACATGGACTAGTAGAAACAAGTTTAGTATCAGGCTCCAACATAGCTTTTCAGTAGAGCGGTTACAGGATCCTCGCTGTTAGTACAATAAAAACAGTATCATCGAAGGACAATGAATAAGTCTAACGTACATCCCCCTGCTTCAAGTCTAAATCAGTATTTTGTCTGCATTCAGAAAGGGTTTGCTGTTGTGTCAATGCTTTCATTTCCTCGTAACGTTGTCAGAGTCATCTCCTAACATTTCCTGATGACCGATCTGCTAATGTATTATATATCAAAATGTACAGGGAATATTACCGCTCTCTTGCCTCGACTAATCTACTTTCTTTGCCTCTGGTTCGCCTTCAGTCCTCAACAACAAAAGAACTCAGTCAGTATACGATGGCCCCAATACGGAGGCCTTAATAGAACTGCATTGTGTAAAAAGAAAGAGTAAACTAATTTCGGAGATGCTTTTCGTTCGGTGAAAGGAGGTTGACGACGAGCAAAAGCTGATTTCATTTTTGGTGCGTGGGTGTTTGATTGACCTCCTTCACGGCTTCGTACAGTCTTTGCAGTAGAGATTCACAACGAAGGCGGTCTGAGGACTGGCTGGAAACAGGTACGTCCTTGGACGATTGTGTCGATTCATTTTTAGCGTGAAAATAAACTAGGGATGGACAAGGCGATATGCAAAATAGGCAAACAACAGTAGAATTTCTCGAATAAAAACCCGATAAGCTTTATGCCTACAGCAGTTCGAGGGCCTATGTAATCAATTCGTATTCGGAGCAGTGAATAGAATGTTTCTGTCAATTGTTGAGGACCGCTGCCGATGTGAAGTTTCATGTATAAGTAGTACGTAGAGAGAGGGAGAGATTCGTTCGATATATACCGTCATCATAACTCGTTTAGAATAACATAAAACAACAATCAGCAAGAAACAATGACTTCAGCGTTTGGCTGTTCTGTTTATTATAATTATTTTTTTATATTTGATATTGTTTGCTTTTCACTCTTGCACTGTTCATGATCACTTTTCAGTAGAAAGCCGTAACGAAATACTGCCATCATTGGAACTGGCGACAGGGCTGCGGCGTCAGTTAAGCTTCGTCACATTTCTGTGTCTGTATTAGGCATCAGTAGCAAGAAGCTGCTGTCACCACTCTGCCGTCGCGAACGGTCCTTCACTGAGTCGATGGATGGCCTTTCAAAGATAAGATAGAAAAGAATAGTGAATATGCAACAAGCGCTGCCCACAAGCGATTCCCGTATCAGTATAGGTTTTGAATAGCCACACAGCGGTGTCTTCGCCACTTCTTCAATGATCTTAGCCTGTGGGTCGTTCACGAAGCTTCACTTGACGTTCCCGATACTATAACAGTAACACGAAGGCTCGACTCATTCATGTTTGTTCTATCGGGACCTGCTTGGATGGTATTCCTGTGCGGAGGGGCGACACATAGATATATCCAACACCATAGCCAACCGGTATCCGGCTGACCTTTCAAAGCCGACGTTTCCTTAATTAATCACTTATTGGATAGTTGAGTGATGTGCTATGACCTCCTGAGCAAGGGAACCCTTCACCGACTTTATCCCACTCGCCCTGATCTGCTTCGCAGCTTGCTCAGATGACGCTAACAACGCTAATTATCTTCAGCACGTCTAACGAAGCAGTTCTAATGCTTAAAGAACGCTCGGCAACTCACTCAGTAAAATGGAGTCCCAGCGGGATTCAGCATTGCAACTACATAAACATTATAAATAGCTGGCATTTTTTATTATGTGTGTGTGACGTTACTGTCCGCTTTAGTAGTCACGGATCTGTTATCGATTACAGTTATGATGGACGTCCGATTTGTAAAGATGAACATGAAATTTATTCGCTTAATTGGCAACGGACGTACGCTGGCAAATTTGCCGATAGCAAACAATCCTCGTAAACTACAGACTATCAAAGGCCTAGAGCGCCTTCATATATGAGAGGTGAGAAATTGTGTTACGGAAAGCTGGGGTTACTTTGAATAAGCCCGCTATGACACAATGAACACACATTTACAAGTGCCCAGAATTGGTAAATGTTCCCTGAAAGACGATTATATCTAAAAGGGTAACTCGATTTCGATATTACGAAAAAGCACCCAAACTGGGATGACTATTTCAGATTTATTATCAGATTACTAACCTATTTTATTTGTTAGCAATAAAAATATATATTGTAGCAATTAATTTACTTAGCTCGCGTCCTGCAAGAAGCTGAGCGGATTTTAGCACACATATATTTAAACGATAAGCTCCAATGTCGGCTGCGGTTCATGTTTGGCTCCTTAGATGCTCAGCAGTATAACTCTTTGTTTGAAACAAGTTTCTATTATCCCCTGAAAACCCACTCATCCCATTATAGTTGATGATTAATAGGAAACTAAGACAATTAGTTTTAAAAACCATATCTAAAAAAAATCGATCGATATGAAAAACCTTAGTTTCAACATTAATTGAAAAATCAAGTAAAAAAAAATATGGCTTATATAGTATACACGAAATTTGCAGTATCATACATTCGTGATCGCTTGTAACACTGGAGTCGCCTGTGTTTAATGCCTGGAGCAATGAATTGTCTGCCTCATATACAAGCAAATAATAAACAAGTTACTTTACTCCATCGTTCCGGTGAGGTTAACTGTGTGATATAGTATATCCCAATTATTATTTCTACATTCTATTCTGAATCACACTGCAGGCGACGACGCTACAGCGCCACAGACAATAATCAGGATCGAAGTTGTGTGACTCCCGGAAACGTTAAAACACCCTTCCCTTGTTATAACAAGACCCATTTCCAAAAACAACTCGTTGTTTCTGTTCGAGCATTTGGCATTATCTGCTACTAGGGAGATCGTTAGCCCGAACGTTGTTCAGATTTTCCTATGGTGAATTTTGTAGACTCGAGCAAAAGCCAGCTCGTCGTTCCCCTAATCGTTCGACACGCGGTCAAGTTCCGCGACAGAATAAACAGCTTATCGTTCGGAAGACATTTCTGTGCCTCCAGGAATGATTGAGTTTCCTTTGCGCTTATAGGGCCTCTATTCGCTCCCTGGTTGGTTTCCCTTATTTAGTGCAATTATAAAAGTATCCTCCTACAAGGAGCTTGCAGATTTTGCACGCATTGTGGCACCTCTCGCAAATGACCACTGCTGAATGACGCAATTTTGCCATCCTGCCTACCGTAAGATCGTAGGAGATTGATATCTTGGAGATATTAGCTTTAGATTGCAAGCTCCCTTTCTCTACGGTCATCGTCAACAGGCTCATAATGCTCTCGGAGGTCGAAACCTGCATTTTCCCATTACGAATCTATAGGCACATATGCACCCATAATCAAGACGCGTCTGAAATAAAATATAAATGTATATATTTGTTCGAAGCGACACAGTGCGTACATGTCTTGCTGTACCGAAGGAACGGAGTGCAAAACATTGACTTCTACCGCCCTTCTTTTGGCCTTTTTTTCCTACTCAAAAACAAAGTAACAGCTTTATACCCGACGCTAGAAAAACTTCCCAGTGTAGCAATTTTTGGGCTAAGGAGAGCGTTCTGTTGACGTACGTTTTTTGTATTTATAACTTGTTCATTAACGCCACAAGTAATCCAAGACAAAGAAACATGCCCGTTAGCCATGCGAACTGTTAGTGCAGCGTAATACATCACGTACTTGTTTAAAACTTGTATAACTTGTAAGTTTTTTATTGTTTAACGATCTTTAAAGTAATACGATTTCGAGGTGAGCTTTCGATGGGGATGCGCTTAATAAATTAGTACTTTCTATGCGCTGATGAATGTTAATAAGATTTTTAACGACAAGATAACGGATTACTTCGAATGGGTTCGGTGTTAGTTATTAGCCTACAGTAGCAATTTCCTTTGCTCAGCTTTCGATCCCCTCGAGCTTACTTTTTGTCGTGCCGGCCATAGGAGTGCATACCATTAGTAAGATAATGACACTTGATTTTTACCGATCAAAGTTGTCGCGTGCCTTCGACGCAGCTTCGAAAAATTAACTCTGGCTTATTTCTCTCAGTAGTATCATCCTTGTCATGTCGACAGAGAAGACAATCTATAGTTGTTTCCATCGAATAACCCCGCCCATGGCTAGCTCGAAGCATGCTTTCCGCTCTCTTCTGCACGCAAAGCCATTCTTCACTTACTTTCTATACGGACAATGTCCATTGTATCGTACAAGGTTTAGCTATGGTGCCACAGTGATATACAGGCACACGTACGTTCGAACAGTTAGAAATAACCTTAACTAAATCATTCGGTTCCATTTGAGAGGACCTTAGCTCGGCTAGCACTGTTTATTGTTATGACGCCGACCGGCTGACAGACAAAACTGCGGTAGCCTAGTAGTCACTCGCTCGTGCTAGTTACCTACAGGCCAGATGGTCTCTCTATGTGGACTCGGGATTACCTCTCGCCGCGTAACGGCGGCATCATAAAATAACCACTCACGCAAATGGACCATGCTGCGCGCGTGTGAGAGGCAGAGAAAGCGGAATTGCTGAAGAAAGAAGATAAACAAACTGATATACTTCATTTATCGGCTAACTATTCTCTCCTGCTAACGCTTCATGCTGAGAAATTGTAATGTTAGTTGCTAAATTCGTTTCTGAAAGGAACAGTACGCCATTATCTTTGCAGGGAAGTTTAGAACGGATCACACCTTGTAGTTCCACGAATTTGAGCGATCTCCTATTAATTATCTATATGAATACTCAGCCTGATCTTCCTAGTTTCTGCTCACGAACTTGATTACGCTGCAAGTAAATATAAGTCGACACTACCATGATGAGAACCCAACTGACACTACTCCGTACGAATTTTTTGAAATAAACACTGGTTGCTGTTGTGATCCATTGCACGCACAGAAGACGTATGTGAGTATTTTTTTGGGGGGCGGAAAGCGCGGTTCCGTGATGCTGTAGATTAGAGGAGAATCGAACCACTGCATACACACGTTTTACCTTAGCTTTTCTAGATCAGCTGGTATTACTCAGCCCCGAAGCATCGCTGAAACTGTATAAGCAAAAAGCCAAGAATACTGCTACTCTGATGAAACCTCATAAACACATTGAAACGTCGAATTTACTAACGTTGATCATATTTTATGCAACAAGCAGTATCTGGCTTTTCTGATGCCTTCCTTGACATGATGTAGTAAATAATGGTTCAAGCGGCTTAGGCGGTAGCGGTCCAGTAAGTCTCCTACGTATACCGCCAGCGAATTGTCAGCGGTATGGCAAATCTTTAGCGTCTACTAAAATGAACAGTGTTGGGCATTTGATTGCAATATTTTAATGCCTTGAACGAGTGCAATGGCTGCAGATGGACTACCAGCGTCTGCAGAGGAGGAAACAGAGTCGAGGCCTTAAAACAAGAGAGCATCAACAGTCAAAAGTTACGGTGCCGACGGCAGAAAAAAATGTTAACATCTTTTGTTGACGTCGGTAACTCATTTTGCGATAGGAGTCGTTTTTCTTCCCATAACGCAGCCCAGAAAAACGATCAGAGCACTGAAGAGGAGACGGTCAGCACGATCGATGAAATGTCTCCGAATCCAGCTAAAAGTCACAATACAGCGGGACAGGTTCTTGTAGTCCTACGTGCAATTGGCCCCTGCGCTCATCTTGATGTACGTCTCGACAGCCTATTCCAAGTTGAGGCTTCTGTCTGCCACCAACCACGATACATTCCCTCCTTGTGGCGTGGTATCTAAAATACTTCTACGTGCAGTTCCCAATTCCCTTCTGGAAGTCATCGAGAAACCGTGGCAAGTTCGACCCTCCGAGCCTTAACGAGAAAGAGACAAGCCTGTCCAGGCGAAACGGTTTTTAGAAAAATTCGAATCAAAGGACGCTCCTGAACATCAAGGGGGCATCGTCACTTCGGGTAACTTGATTACTATAGAAGAGCCGCTAGTGGTGGACGGAGCGTGGGGTAGCTTCAAGGAAGAGTTCTTCGACATTTGTCCGTTTCCACCTTTTAGATCTATTTTAACTCTTTACTTTTTTTCGAACCTATTCTCTTCTATTTTCGCTCTGGTTTGGAATTAACCTTTTTTTTTGTTGACGCCATTGTGGTTCCTTCATGTATAACTCGACGTATTCTTGTTCTCATCTAATCTTCATGGTAGTTTAGGAGACAGGCGATAGTGGCCTATTTTTCGCCGGAACATCGTTCTACGAACCACGGCTATGAATAACGTCGATCAGCTATGACGCAGCACGAAAACGAGCATGCGTTGCCATATATATGATGAGGAACTGTCTACAGGAAAAAATACATGATGTTGATATACCTATGACATAATCATATAGTTCGTTTTGTTGCGAGACGTACAAAATGATCAATGCACGGTAGTAGCAGCTAATCAAACAGGCATGATAGAATGATGATTCAGAAAGGCTGCCGAAGGCAACGTGCGTTAATGGAAAAAAAGAAAGTTGTTTATGGCCCAGGTTGAAGTCAAATTTGAAACATCCGAAAACTGACTAGAAATATCGACAACTGCTAGCTCGGACTACAATTTTTCCACTCTTCTGATTCGCTTGAAGATTTATAGGATTAGGATGACCTATTTATTTACTTGCTTCGACAAGTAATGACGATTTCGTATCCAAATAAGCCTGTAAAACCTATCCGAATATTCTAGTTAATCTCTATTAGGAGTCATAATTCCTACTTTGCCATAGTCTGTGAACTCATGACACTTATACTAGGTTAAGGCTGATAGTAGAGCCTATTAAAGTAGCTTATTCTCGTACTTCCCTCATATTCCCTCATCTTCAGGCTAGCATCTGGTCCCATAACTTTATTCGAAATCACATTTATCTAATATCTGCTATCAGGAGCCAAACATGCTTAAATCAAGGAACCTCCAGCTTCTAACTCCGAATGAATGTACCTACAAGCTTCAATGCTCATGTCAGTAACCCTCATGTACAAGCAACTATAAAGTACGGAACAGAAGTTGGCGCAGTTTACTCTAAGTCGGAACGATTCCTTTCATATTGACTGTAGACGTAAGTTCCTTCCAACTGTAAGTCTACTTGGATCCAGCTTTATGTAATTAGAAAGCTACGAGTAGACATGTGACGCTGCTGTCACGATGGAAGCTTGCTTCTTTAAAATTACATTGCCGTTCAGCCAAGTCAGCAAAGGCCTTCAGCGATAAAATGGTAAAATACTTCTACCGATAACACATGCAATAGACATTCAATCGTGGTTTTATTTAAAGTTCATCCCTATCGTGCTAAGAGCATTATCGGCCGTGCCGGGGTATCGGCCGGAAGGTCTTCAGCGCCGACAAAAAATTTAATGGTTTACAATAAGAAATACGCAGATTTTGATAGCTAGTAGATTTGAATAGTGTGGGCTTCGGATCTATAAAAACCACCTCGAGAATCAAAGCACCTGTTCCATGCGTATGCCAATAGCATAGCGAGAAATAGTAAACGCGAGAAAGTCTTTCAAGGTCACATCCAACAGCCACTCTTCAATCTATGTATCCGTTATACTGCAAGTGTTTTCTCCATCGGTCAGGCGACCCCCTAGTTACAACGGCAAAGACGGATGTGGGATCAGCTCGGACCAAGTAGCGTGAGTTTAGAACACAACTACGAGACGGCTGGGTTATAAGCTGCACAAGTCAGCCTCACCTGAAGAGCTTCTCGAGGGACATCAGAAGTGTTTTTTCGGGACGATAGGTAGGCACAGGCCGAAGCGAGATGATATCTTGCCCGCTTATGGTAAACAGTAGCACGCTCCCGTACTTTGAAAATGCCGTAGTGTCAAAGGACTCATCACGCCAGAAAGAACTCCAGTATACGGTGGAGCTTACATATGCCTGTCGTTTGTTATCGATGCGTAGATCCCATGTGAAACATTCTTGTACGTTGTAACGAGTTAAGCCTCGGCCTGATTTTTATGACGCGACCCGATTTACCGGCCATAATTGTTAGATTAAAACAGACTTTTTTAAACCCTGCCGATATATGTTATACCATCCTTAGTCGACGAATAGATGAGGCGTTTTCCGCAGAAAAACTTTCGGAAACTTGAGTAAAGAAAGTCTTCTAATCTTTTTAGGATAGCTGATATAAGTTATGAGTTTGAGAAGATACGCAGTGCCTGTACGACGATTTGTTTTTGATGGTTATTTTCTATGGACATGTACTAATTCGCAGAAATGACATTTCAGTATCATAGAGTAGTACTAATGTGAGCACAACAGACTTTTCTGTTACACAGAAGGGGAACGTAGAATGTCAGGATACTCAATTTACCTCTGTTGTACGAAAGGTTTTACTTACCATAACAGGAGCGTACTATGTATATACATGTGTGCCATCTGTTTGACTAAAGCGACAAAGACCAAGTATAGCTTCAAGCCTTCAAATCAAAACTGAATATTGAAAATATAGCATTAAATTTTGAAATACAGGAAAGTTAATACGGCTTTTTGCAGTTCGTTAATGTAACTTTGGTAGGAAGCAGATTTTAGCTCCAGCCCATTTAATCCTGTTGATGCCCCTATGTGCTTTACCGCCAGGGACGCATCAAACCGCCCTCTGTCGTGCTCAGTAGCACGCTCTACATGCATCACGATCTACAAACGTTTCCTGCATATATGTATATATATACCGAAAGTGATAGGTACAAAAGGCGATCATTGTGCATATATAAAGCACCACTATGAAGCGTAAATGCACGAAACGTAGTAGATTCTTGGTCTATAATGAATAAAAATTAATAGTGACAATATAGATTATAACAACATCGCTCAAGTACAACGAAAACACGTGCTATCCTGTATGCCACTTCAGAGCCCGACAAAACTAGTCGCTGTTCCGTGGTATGGCCCATGTGAGAACTACTATCGAATCCCATGTCGATGTGGGTCCTGAATTTCTCCAAATTCTCCTGACACCTGTCAACAAGCCAAAATAAGAGCTCTCTTTAAACCTTGGAGACAACCAAGGACTAAGAACATCGTCTCATTTTATTTTAGTCTTGACTGCAGGACAACCCTTGCCGCTTGTTCGATTAAAGTATTTGTAAGATATTTATAGGTTTCCAATATAAAAATAGATAAAATAACACGTTATTTTTTATTTGGAATGGTTGCAAAAATTTAGCGGTGCAAAGCTCCCATCGGTAGCTGGTAGACAAATAGTCGCTGTAACGTTTGTAACAATGATCTTAACGGAACTTAACGTAACATTCACTGTAAGTTGCAGTTACTGCAAGCCGCTCATACTTGCTCTAGAAGAATCAAATACTTTTTACTCCAAGGAAAAATTAGATCAGTATTTGATTGGTAATTGGTACTGAAGTCCATTCCACCTTCTCTACATGAATACTTTTTATATTATTATATAGTAGCACGTAATATATACGTACTATAAACATTTGTATTGGCCGATTGCTCCGCAAATTTAGAATTTAACAGGCCTTATTATTTATTACAGTTTCAATTAGAAATAAAACAGTCTAGCTTATCGTACATGAATAACCAGATTAGCCACGTAGAGTTCGGATCTTGGTAGCAACATTGTGACAACGTACAATTACCATATCCATATAAAATGCTGCCCGAATTGAAGCCTATATTCTACTTTTCTATTCGCAGATCTGCTTAATTCGCTGCGGAGCTCATCTGCCATATCCGCTCCCGCCTCCCCAGCGCGAAGCGTGACGTCATTTCTATCTCGGGGAGTATCCTTGACTGGAACCCTCAAAGGAGCAGGATATAATAAGGACAGACACCTCACTTTGCTTGTCATTGATGATCAGCCCACTGACTGGTAAGCGAAATTTTTCAATGCAGATCGATTACAAATTGTCTAGCTTAATTGTTACCCCTCCCTCCCTCCCTCTCTCCCCCTTTCTCACCTCTCCCTCTCCCTCTCTCTCTCTCTCTATCCCTATATATATATATGTGTGTGTGTGTGTAGAATAGACAGACTAGCATGTCTATATCAATATTTCTTGTAAGATGATGCCTAAACAAAAAGAAGAGCTACTTCACGATATTTTTTACATGTGTCATGAATGTCATCGCTGATCAGTCATAATTTATCAAGATTACAGGTTCGCTTCGGGACCACAACCACTATAATTGTTCTTTAGTAGACAATTAACCGCTCGTCATGCTTCATATAAAAAATTCTGGCGAATGAAATTTAAGGTTGATAAGGGGCTAAAAGCTCCAGAAATGCAAGGGTCAAATAATCTGAGAAATACTAAAAAAGACTAACTGTCGGAGTTCATCTGGACGACTTAATCGACAATTGATGTGCCCATCTCCAAAACGGCCATCAGTTTCTGTATCGAAAACCTAGGTGCATTAAAAGGGGCTTTTCAAGATATTTCGACGAATTTTCAAGTTTTTTATTTCTAAAATCTACTGAGGATTTTCTGTTTTTCTCCTGGGAGTCCTCGTCGGATTTTTCGGAAGCCAATAACTGCTAATATTATAGTCAGTACAAACAGTTCATTTCGAGCAAAAAAGTAACTTTTAATCTCGGTAGGGGCCTGCCCAGGACAAAAAGGCTGGCTGATCCTAGCCAAAAATCTGGAAGCTATAAACTGTTGTTCCCTAAACAAGTTTGTTATTTTTTTGTAGAAAGAACTGTCTTTTATCTAGTACCTGCTTATCTAAATATCTATCGAACTTATCTAGATAAGTTCGTGCCCATCTTAACAAACAGCCCGCCAAAGTCTTCCGCAATTTTAACGCTCCGCTATATATATATATATATATATATATACATGTGTATGTATGTATATAGAGTACATACGCAAAATTAAAAGCAATTACGTGTTTGTTCTATGGCAAGAACTTTAAAGTAACTGGTCCTTGGCCGCGTTTTGTCCTTCTAATCAACGAAAATAGAGTAGAAAAAGGGTGTAAGTAGCATTCTGCATGGAAAGCAAAATTAAGTAGCGCTAATGTTGCAAAAACCTTTTGGCGAACAGGCCATGAGAGACTGCCGACTATACAGGTACCCACGATACGAGATCTGGCATTAGCGATATGACCTTCGATATTGTTTGCGATTTAATATAGGCTATTACAATGGGGAGGGGCGCCAGTCTACAGTGCAAGAAAACAGACTTCTAATGTAGAAAAATAGGTTCCTCCTAGAAGAAAATGCGGTTGAATAAATAACAAGTATATAAGAAAAATTAAATGATACCATATAATAACAAAGACTGCGGTAAATTTTCGGTACTGTCCTAGTCTAGCATCGCTTCTATTTCTTATGTCTTACTGTCGTAGATCTCGATTCCCATTTCAGATAATATATGTACTACTACATATTGAAAAAGTATAAGTTCTATATATTTTATATATAAAGGCATAAATGTCATCCTATAGGCTATAGTTTATATATAGTCGGATATATGGATTCCTATACAGGTGAAGAGTACATCGAATAGCTGAGTGTCATGGCGTGATGGTTTACACCAAACGCACCAACCCGCGGTAGATGCTATCTCGGTCTCAGTACCTTTAAACATGCAGGTAGACTATAAGGCTGTGACTCGAACCTTGACACGGACGCATATCACGTTTTGAGCCTTTTCAGAACATCAGAGTCTGTGAAATACCGAAGAAAAGCTACTTCAGAAAAGGATTTACGAAGACTGGTACATAAAACTGATAACGATGTGATTAGCTCAATCTAGGAATGAAAAATCAACCATATCAATCGAGCCCGCGCATGGTTGTATTCGGCAGTTTCAAGAATTTTAAAGTCTTTACCACAATATGTTTAAAGTTTAATTTAGAACTTTTTATCAGGAGCATTTATTAAATATCATTATTCTTAAACAGTAGTCTATCTGTAAATAGACTTAGTCATTGAACCAAGTGAAGTCTTGAAGGCGACAACGTGGCCACTGTTTCGACCTGTGCAGTGTAGGAAAACATTTCCCTTATGTTATTTAAACCTATGCATTGTACATGCAATATATGAGGGAGAGAGGTACACCTGTTACTAAAGCTCGAAACACAGAGGCCATCGATTTTGCCTTAAAGTCGTAATGACTTCATCAGCAATCAATCATTGCTAAAAACTGATAGAAGCTCAGTTACTATCCTTATCCGTATGTCAGGCTCTTCTTATACCAGTACACTCTGCTCTGCCTTTCTTTAACGCTTGGATGCGCACACAGACATAAAATAATCACATGATAGTCTGCACAATGCATTGTTTTCTAGCAGGCGTCATAAAGGCGTCCTCCCTCACTAGCCGTACGGTCGGAGAAGATGGACACCTGTCGAACTAAGCATCATCCCATACAGCCTTTTCATTACACTGTCGTATGTATAGTACGTACATAACAGGGTTGTTGTTTGTAGCTTCGGCGGATAATTATTGTAATGAATACCGCTGCCGGTACTGCGCCTCGTAGCATCATTAGGAAAACGCTTGTTATTCTCTCTTTGTGACATACGAAATATACAGGACTCGAGAGCCAAAAGGAAAAAGCTAAAGGGGGAAGCCGTAGGTTAGTCGAATCGAAGTGCCCGGGCTGACAAACCCAAGTTATCACTGCACATTGACGCTGGTAGCAATCGTTTGGCCGTTACTTGGTTGTGCAGTTGGCCAGGAAATCGGCACGGGCATTCTCTGTGGTTATCGGGTGGCATCGCTGCTCGTCGACGATTTTTTTGTTGTAGCATTTTCCCAAGGACGTGGCGCACCAGCCCGTGCCATCAGACCAAGCAGTCGCCACGGTAGTACGAGATACGCTGGTTGCATTTTGCCACTATTGATAGTGCTACTGCTGCCGTTTGCCGATGTGAAAATTTATTTTACTGCTCGGGTTCTTCTTGTACCTAGCCTATATTATACTACTACGGCTTATTGCGATACAGTGGAAAAATATACCATCAAGATTGTTCTACAGCATCAACAGAGAAAGAAAGAATCGCGAGGCCGGCAGCAACCACAACAATGGCACCATCAGAAATAGCTTAGGCTTCTTGGGTTTTAAGAGGTTTTAAAACCAATTGTGATCTTGGCATCGGACGTCGATGCCACAAGCTTACCGTTCCTGCAAAGCGTGATTTGTGGTGTTTACTAGAAAGAGCCATTTGTGCCGATCTAGTGCATGTGTGCATCCGTGTATCCGCATGTATGCACGTAAGAATGAAGCGACCCAAGTAGATCTGATGTTGACGCCTGAGATCAGTAGAAAGTCTTTAAATTGGTGCCGGCGTACGGTACAAACACGGCCAGAAATCCTGTTTGATCCTCGGTAAAGACAATTATACACTAGTAGCGATAGCAGTACTATTAGCCTGGAGGCGTCGACGTGATGAGTCCGTATAGAATGAGACAGGGTAAAGAAATCCAAAGGATCACGCGCCGAAGTAGTAGAAAAGAACTTGAGATTTATCGGGCACACAAAAACGAATAACTTGTTGTGTTTTTGAAAAAAAAAAGTATGTTAGATGTCGAAGGCTTTCAAATCGACTGTTACGTTAAATTAGTTGAACGATAACAATGAGAACCACCCGTAATATGACAGGTGGTTGTATTCCATACAATCGAAAGAAGCTCCAAAAGATAATCACTCCTTCATATTTCCTATCGTCGTTCGAAATTTGCTGTTTCGTTTAACGGACGAGCACAAAGCACCGCAATTACTATTATACATCGTTTCTTCTTGCTCAGCCCAATCCCTGCCGACGCCCGTAGGTATTTTAGCACTCTTTTCTCCAGCCAGACAGACAGCCTCGAACAGTATTATGAAGTCGACAGCGTAAAAAGATTGTGATTAAAAATGATGAGTTATAGTTCTGCAATCTTGCCCCTATGCCGGGCCTACTAAACAAACAAGGTTGATGACAATTTGGCTCCGTTCAGCTACTGGAATAGTGCTGTTGTCTAAGCAAACACAGTACAGATGAATGAGTTAATTACCCAAAAAAATAACGATGGCACAGAATGGGCAATAATACGTAAGGGTAATTTCGGTTGTCGTTTATTTGTAAGCCGCACCTAAAATAGACGAAAGCGAGTGAGCTTTGAACAACGCATTTTTCTCGAGTGGTCACAGCGATACATGCCGACCCGAGTAACCCATTTTCTTCATTTCGAATGTACGCCAAAGCCCATTAGCTTTTCTCAGTTGCAGCGATCGAGTGAAGAACGCACTCGAATAGAAAGAACGCGACGCTTCCTGGCACCGAATCTCATCATGATGTTGACCAAACATGACGTTGCTGGCCTCTTCGCGTCTGTGGTTTCCAACCACTTCGAGAAAATCGAGTTGTGCCTGTTATCAATTATGAGACGTGCCTTTCTGTACGTTGTGTCGAGATACAACAATCATTATATTGTTATGTGGGATACAATTATCTATATGATGATCTATGAAATGGTCTACTTTTATATACACAGTCGGGGGCAAACGCCTCTTGAGAATTTCACAGCATTTACTTCAGATGTTGAGTGGACTATTTCGAACCTTATGCTAACTTGCGTATTTCCTTCCAGACACATGTAGAAAATATACTTATCTTAGTTGTCGGCAGAATTTCCCTGAACACTCTGTCGTAAATTGATCCGCATTTTCGTTAGTGTGGATTTCATTTTGAGGATATCGCTATTCGGACGATTCTCGACCGCAGTGCGGATCGAGGTACGGAAGCTATAACTGAGTGGAATCCTCGAAGTTCGACCAATTGTGTTGCCTTTTCCAGGTCTCGCTATTTCCGTGGACGGAAGGTGCATGGGGACTGGGACATCCGAGTGGAGCAGGCCGAATTCAAGGAACTTTCCCTTTGCTCGAACAGCGAACTTGGAACAGCCGTGTCGATGAATTCGTTTCGACAAGGAAATAAGGTACGAGGGAAGACTCAATGTTGACGCAATAAGAAATGGCTAAGACAAATATCGTACGAAAAGCGTCCCACGAATACTCGATCGCTGCATATCTGCAAGTTTAATCTGTAATTGAATTTTTACCGACGTACTATAATATTCATGCAGAGGAGTGTTCGACTAATTTTCGCTGAGTAATATTAACTCGTAAGGACTCGAATCTAGTACGTATAACTCATTACTAAACTATTAAAACATCTGTTATCGATGCTTAAGCGTTCTGATCAGATTTCCTCTGCCGAGGCAAACTACGTTCACAAAAACCAGAAAAATAGAAGAGCTGATTAGTGATTAAATTTTCGAACAATCAGGTCAGGATCGAAGACTTGCTATTTTACATACCGTAACGTCTAGTTTTGAAGAAGAACATTCTCTTGCTTGAGCTATTAACTGTGTTTTTTTTTTAACAAACATTTAATAGAGTAAATAGAAAGTAGAGAGATTTTACTGAAATACATGTAATAAAATAAGCGTATTACGGAGTGTTACTTAATGCCGAGCTCAAACGAAAAGTTAAAGCGGTTCTTAGCGTCGGGTAACAGCAACGACCGATACGAAGCTAGGCCACGGCCCTGTAGAAACCTTAAGCAGGTATATGAAATGGAAGTCAGGCTACTTCCGTCTCAGAAAACATCTACTATTAATATCGAACCTTGCTTATATTCTTCCTAAACCCTACCATCGAACAACAGTAAGATTCATTCACTCAGTCAGTATTATAAATATTACTGGACATCAAATTATTTCGATTGGCTGTTATTATTAAGACTAATTCGCTCTATTTAGGTATCTAAAACGTTTCGGCCCGATTTCCTGTTGGTGAGACAACATGTGCGCGACGCCCACCACGATTACCGACCGTTACTTCTGGGTTTTCGCTATAGTGGGGTGCCCGCAATCAATTCGATACACTCTCTCTATAATTTCCAGGACAAGCCTTGGGTGGTAAGTGACTTTTTTCCAATTATTATATGTTGGTGTTGCCATACAAGCGTTTGAGAGAGGATCGTTAGCTTTCCAAAGTTCTTGGCCGTTACGCAACTGCTAACTTAAGATTCAAGAGTAAGCCACTTTAGAGTCGTTTGAAGGAACGCAAAGTCTGTGGGACCGCATATTGGGGGCGAAATCGTATTCTTAGTTTGAGTGATACATGAACGGAAGCTCAATGTTTATATAAAGAAAACGAATTATAGAGACCTTATCGAGATGATATGTACTAGGCCACTTAGGTATTGGCCAAAATGTTTCAGTTTCGCAGACAGATCAATACCGGTCAAATTGACCGGTGCCAACTTGAGCAAAGTAGCATAATATGGTACAAAATATATGATAAAAACAGATAATTTCCGATAAAATTGAACTAAAACAAAGGCAAAGCTTAGAGGTCGTTAGGACAGTGGGTACATAACAACTTTTGCGGTTGGTAGATGCAGTGCAGGTCGGGCAAGTGTGTAGTGAAGCAGCTTTCATCTTGTCGAGCTGGGCCTGGTGTCATCTCTCTGACCAAGATTCATATTGTTAAGAAGTAAATTGCGCTATTTCACTCAAAGTTGAGCTGCCTGAAGTTCAACTATAGTACCTGTGATTTACGCCGTTCAATATTCCATTCGATGTAGCTAGGCCAATATGTTTGTCTGGCAACAACTCAGCACGCTAAAGTTCACTTTGGAATTATCTGAAAATCAAAAAATAACAGCCGTGAATGTTGTACGCGCCTTTACTCGGTATATATATATATATATATATATATATATATATATATATATATATATATACAATATATAATTTACGTAATATGTGTTCGTTTGGTAAACTCATGAAAATGCAGGTAAAAAAATCATTAATTATTGCCGATTAAAAACTTGTTGTTTCGAGCTGACACATATTTATGCTCTTCGTGACCTCGTATAATATAGATGTTTCTATACTTAAGTACTACATATGATTTATTTTTTCTGTTGGGTCAAAATAACATTAAGAAGCTACGAATTTTTAGCTTTTCCTTTTCCGCTTCAAAGTAATACCAAAACTATGGATCGTGTTGGAAGTTTCTTTCTTCTTAACTGATATCAAATATTTTCTTTGGTTAGTTAATCTAATAAAGAAACATCTGACACCGAAAATTCTAGTTTGAGGTCAACCAAAAGGTCCACTTTAGTTTTACTGATATTTTGTATATCTAATGAGCCCTTCAACGACATCACAGCTAAGTGCAACATACTTGAGCTTTATGTGTAACTTAGATGGATAGTAGGTGTGAGACGTCAAAGTTAACACCATTTGTGTACTTACTATTCTTGATTTCTGTCGAAGGTAACCTAGCAGAGTAGTACTGGTATATTTTTTGCTTGACCAACGTGCCACGCCCGTCCAAGGTAGAAATGAATGTTAGAAGGTGACGGTTACGAGAGTTCCTACAGAACATCATCTGCTAGACAGCAGCCGTAATTAATAAGTATATTTATTATTAATAAGAATGGTCGTAACCGACCGATACGTATGCCAAGTTGCAGCCATATAAAATACTCGCGTCTCGTTTCTTCCGTTATTTGTACAATGCAGCATTGCTACAATTAACTGATTCAATAAAACTTCCAACACGAATTCGGGTTATGTCTGTTATTTTATATATTATATAGCTTTATGGAAATTCATCTGGTACGATGATACACTCGTTATGAGGGCCTACGATCGAGCGCATTTGTGTCATACCATCTTACCTACCTTAACCAGAACACAGTCGTCAAGTATCGTACATTCACTTTCATGGGGTAGTCCAATTGCTACTCGAATATTTTTACCGAAAATACTTGCCGTACAGATAACGTTTTTTTTAGGAGTAGTATTAACAAGAGGGCTCGTACAATTTGTAATATCGACAAAATTATATAGCATATTGCTTGTCTCGCAAATATTGAATATTTTTGCCCCTACTTTTGTTACTTTTTTCGTAGAAGAGACTGACATTTTAGACAACAGTTAGAATCATACGGTCAGCTCCTAAAGGCCTAAACGCAAATATATATGTATATATATATATATTTTTTTTTTTTCAAGGTAAACCTTGCAGAATTTAAGTTAAAAATGTTGTTTTCGTGCAAACGAGCTTAGGTCCAAGTATGATGTAGACCTAGACCTCTTAACCTTCTAACATGCTAAAAAGTGACGTAGATCTTTTTTTGGCTGAAAAAAACTTTTCGTGCGGTACTAC
Source organism: Varroa jacobsoni (assembly GCF_002532875.2). Classification (NCBI taxonomy): domain Eukaryota; kingdom Metazoa; phylum Arthropoda; class Arachnida; order Mesostigmata; family Varroidae; genus Varroa; species Varroa jacobsoni. The sequence goes on along the minus strand of NW_019213919.1, from coordinate 34,140 downwards.
ATAGCTTAGGTGAAGCCTCGGTGCTAATTATTTAAAATAAAAATCGAATATATTCAAGTTCACGTGGTTAGTAGAAACAATCATCTAGTATGTCCTGTATAAGCAAAAAAACTTAAATACATGTTATTTATAGTTAACTTCGTCTCAGAGGATACCTTATGTCCTAGGATAGAATAGAGATTTTACAATATAACTAGTCATAATTCAATTGAATCTAATTAACTTATCGATATTTACGGTAATGCTATTTCAGTTTGCCCAACTATTGAGTTTACAACGACGTATGGGAAAGGAGCAGTTCCCTTTGATGGAACAAACATTCTTTCCTACTTACCTGGACATGGTGAGTAAGAAATGTTTTACCGAACACGGTTCTCAGTTTCGATACATTAATCGAGCTATCGACTTTTACTTAGATGACATAGAAACACAAAGAGCCGGTGATCCTAATTTCGTTAGATCTTTTTTTTAGACACAATTTTCATATCTAATATTCTTTTTCTACTTAGTAATCATGTGGATTATTTTTGTCAATACCCACGAAACAGCAACTGCAAGCCTATGCATGCGAAGTTGCAGTTGGAACTTTGCGTTGGCGAACGGGGAATCAGTACTAAGGTCAACAAGATTTAACGCCCGCTGTTCTTACCACAGTGGCTACCTATGTGTAACACTTGATATTTCCACACTGACTTCGGTCAAATAACCAAATACTAACCCTTATAATCTGGTTAATAAAAAGACTAGACAATTCAATCGAAGTATAGCCCAAATCCGGATATTTAAATAAAGCCCGATAGATGAATCCTAAATAATATAAAAATCAATAGACCTGTGAATCAATAACGTCAGTGTTCTTAAGGGATCCATATGTTGATATCGAAAAATATAATTTGGTTTTACTATACTTACAGTTACTATTATTATGCAGAAAACGCTGTTGGTTCGTAAAATGGAACACAAAAGGAATCAATCTAGATTTTAGGCGAACGCAATTACCTTGGGCGCTTCGGAACTGTTATTATATACACCTAGAACAGGATTTTATTGTTTCGGTTAAGCCTGGAAGTGATGATCAGTCAGCCCACAGGCTAGAAAAAACACGTAGCAAAGGTACTATCTATAGCGGTGTAAGTAAACGTTACATAAATAGTAAGGAAAATGATTCTCGCGTAGTTCACTTCTATGGCACTAACTCGGTTGTTTAGTTACCTAATTCTTCTACGGTTGCTGGACCACCACTGACACAAAGATGACTCGTCCATCACGCTCAGCTGAGAAATACATTTTTCCAAGTTTTTGCTTCCTCTACTTTTCGTATCCGAAAGTTCATAAGAACAAAAGCAGCTTCGGTAAATGATGGCTATGATCATATCCTCTAAGTATAACGAGCCAAATTAAAGTAGTATACGTTGCTAAAAATACAGTTGTATTATAACGCTGTGAAGCGATATCTATGCTGAACACCAATCGGCTTTCCATTATCTTCCGTAATGCGTAGCTGTAAAGCTGGGCTACAGTAACCTCTTAGACTTTGCTAGGTCTGCTTATCGCGCCTGTTGGCGCGAGCAAATAAGCAGTGCCAGCTGCTGGAGGCTCTGGTAAAAGACCGGTTTTCGTGCCTCTGTTGCTTTGAGTGTAGTAGCGTCCTGGCCAAAGTTGTGCTTTTAGGTCTGTGCGAATGCATTATGTTGAGGTCGTATTCGCTAGCTTGTACGACTCTTCGTTCCCGAGTTATGGCCCAGTGGTCAAGCCAGTCACCGTCGTTGTCGTTCTAATGTGTAATGGCGTGCTGCCTGTGCCGCATGTCTCTTGCGCTCTATTTTGGTCGAGGGCGAGTCTAGATCGGGTGCCAACTACCAGCGCAGCACCATCGGGCAGTCCGTCCTGTGAAGAACTGCGACTGTTGACTCTTATCGCGACGCGAAAACTGCAGCGCGCCAGAGAAGGGTCTATCTGCTTAGGCCGGCCGGGCCTGATGGCCCAACGCCACAGCAAAGGCCAGCAAGACGGTTAAGTAGCAGACTCGTGAATCCTCACAGTGTAGCTATCGTGAATCCGCATGAATTTATACCGATATCGTGCCTCAATGATTACAAAAAAAATGGACTGATGTACCAATTTCGTGTGTAACAGCCTACCAAAAGAATACGCGAAGAACAGCTTGCACTCTACATTATGTCTGGGAAAGAGGATAGCCCTGGAGCCGAGAGTTTCCATTCGCTCGAGTGCGACACAGAAAGCAGGTCTAACTCATTGTACAGCGATGCTGAGACTACAAAACCGGGTCTTTTCCAGGACGACGCGGTCGTCCCGGAGGTCGATTCAATGGAGTGTAAAACTGAAGATGAAGTTACTCATCAGCCTACTGAAGTCGTGGACGAAATGACCATGTTGAGAGCAAGGCTAGAAGCAATGAGTAGTTATGCCGACTATGAGGAAGAAGGCGTTCCTAGTGATGGCCGGTCCAAGTTTAGGCCAAAAAAAGGTGATTCTTTCAATAATCCCAGCGTTGTCACCACTAAAAGTGATGATGGGCGTTACTCGTCCGGAGGCTATCTTGACTCGTATTCGAATCCGCAACCCCGTAAACCACCGCCTGATCGCAAACGGCAACGCGAGCTCAGCAAGACAAGGGCTCAAGAACGAAAAAAAAGAGAATTTGGATTTAGTGAAAGTGACATGGGTGTGAATCCACCACAGGTTGAAATCGATCCTAATGATGTGCCGTTCGAGATGCAGTTGCCTGATTTTAGTCATGGATATACGGAGCCGACAATGCCTAGCGGTTCTGGTGGCAAATACCTTGATGACGCGTACCTGATGGACAGTCGAGGCAGGACCCCGGAATCGTATGACAATCAGTCCGACATGAGTCGTTCACCGGTCCCTTCAGAGCTTGAACGAGGACTAAATGAACCTTTAGAATTCAGTGTTGAAGACTACCACAGCGATCACTTTGAACGTGTGTCTCGCGAGACGGACGATATCATAAGACAAATAGCAGCTACTCTGGATGATGCTCGTACAACCGTAACGAATACCGATGCAATGCAAGGAGAGGACATTAATTTCCCAGATTTCCGTGACGATGAAGATCCAATATTGCAGGAAAGATTTGTCTTAGAAGAAACTGAAATGGAATTCTCTCCCAGTCCTGGCTCCGGTTTTACCCAGTTGCGAACCACTACCACTCGACGAATGTCATTTGAGCAGACGAGCATAATGGGGTTTACTGCTGCAGAATTAGAGGATGAGCGGACGCCTAGTCCTGAAACCGAGGCACTGAGATATCAAGCAAAGTACGCTGACGTAAAACGCGACTCGACTATAGAAAAACTGGAAAGCCTTTTAGAGTCTTATACACCCCAAAAAACGTTTCTTGACGCTGAAACGATGGAAGAGATTTCAACGTACGGCCGTGTTCGAAAAATAAAAAAACAGAGCTCTGAGGATCAAAGAATTCTTGATGAATTTGAGCGTCACTTCGATCTGTGTTTTGATGATAGTGGAGAAGAGGACGAATTTGTATCAATTAACGATGCTGAAGATATAGCAGATCGTGCTGCAGGAAGGATTCCTGAAGACTTCTATACAGAAATGCTTCAGCAACAACGGCCCTTTAGCTCCTCGCCAGAGGCTAATATCAGGCAAAACTTTGACACTTCAGAGAGACCAGTAGGAAGCTATTCTAAAGTGCCAGGTTTTGTTACTAACAATCGGACCCTTGCACCGAAAGCGGACTTGTTTGATCTTCGAAGATCACGTGAAGTAATCGACTTGGTGGAAGCTACAAAAAATGATATGCCCATTCATGTGAACCGCAGGAAATCGTTTTACGATGAGTTGAGTGACCACATTGAACCAAGAAGATCGCTTGATGGCCAATGTAAAACACACGCCCTGACGCCCACAGGAGAGGACATTGTACTCGAGGTTCCGAAGGTGCGGTTACAGACGCAGAAATCCGACGCGTCGACCGCGGATAGTGAAATGCTTTTTGTGCCCGTTGGAGCAGAGAAAGAAAGGTCTCAGTCACCATCGCGGGATGAGGGAGTTTGTGCCAGCAGGGGCTTCTTTGAAGAGCTCGACGTTTCCGAACTCGAAGAGAAGGCTAAACAACAGAGAATTATTCCTTTTGAAGACTCTCATATACGAGTTGGCACAACTCTTGAAGACCTAGCTGATCGGCCTAAAACACCAATAAAAGCGTGGAGAGCTGAATTGAACTTACAAACAGGAGAAAAAATGTACGAATCTGAACGATATGGTGGGAAAGACAGGAATCCCAATTACGGAGAAGCTTTTGGCCGATTTCCAGTTAGAAAACTTTTTGTAGAACAGCATTCTACCTATGAATCAATTGAGAGAAGGAGTCGCCGTGATCCCCCTGTCCGGAGCAAAGGACGTGATGTTCAAACATGCGAAGAACGTGCATTGCAAAAGCAAAAGTTTATAAAGGCTCCGGCTTCGACGATGACGTCGGCGTTCAGTGCCCGAGTGCTCGATAGTGACTCCTATGGCGAAGAGCCCCTCAGTGTAGGAGCGAAAATGGCTACTTTCCCTAGAAAAAATGAAAAACGGAGGAGAAAAACTGGCCCTCCAGACGCTCGCCTGGATAAAACACTATTTCGAGAAACGTCTAAGGATCGTTTCCTCAGAGAGGTTGATGGGCAAGCTTCATTGCTTGAAGGTAGTCAGAAACGACTTCGAGACTGGCGTGCAAACTTCCATCAATTTCCGCTAAGCTCCGAAAGTACTGAGGTACCCCCTGGTAATCTTGAGGAACGGTCGCTAAGAAAAGTTCCTAGCTATGAAACTATGGAGTTGCCTGACGCGTCTTCAAGTCAACCTACTCCTACGCGTAAAGGAAGTTTTCGAGGGCTACAATGGTCCACAGATAATTTTTTGGATTCGTACAACAAGTACAAAGGTCAAATAACAAGGACCCAATCCATGGAGAACCCTAATGAGTGGAGTCAGAGCGGGTACTTCCTTAAGCCGTTTCCTCGAAGGGCACGAAGCCGACAAAGTGTTCTAAGTACACAGTCTGCTGCGACCGATTCGCTGAATATCAAGACCATAACTTCCGAGCACTCGGATTGCAAAGAAGCTGGAACTCATACGCTGGGCAAGTTGGCTGATACGACCCTATTTCAAAATAACCGTTTAAGCGATTTACCTCCTGAACCTCCCAAAAGAACAAGATCGATTAGTCGTTGTATTAATCACCTTGATCAGATTGCTGTCGACCAGAAGTTTACCTTTCAACAGATGAACTATCTTTCCTCGGAGCCGCCCACAGCCCCTCAAAGAAGGTCGCGTTCCGCGAGCGCTCAGCGAATTCCGCAAGGCTATTACGAAAAGCTCTATCCGGTTATTGACACCAAGCATCCGGAAACTGTGGGAGATTCCAATGGCCAAATAGGCCAGGTAAGTGCTCACATCAAAGACGTTGAACCTACAGCGGAAAACGCAGCTAGCCCTGTAACCATTGGCGCAAAACGGCACTTAGATGTCTCACAAGAGATTGATTCTGTCAGTACGGAAGCAACAGTTGTCACCTCCAAGCCGGAGGAAGGACTCGCGGCAAAGCCGTCTGAGGACAAAGACTATGAAAGCATCGTCGTGAAGCTGAGACGCGATTCCGTTAGAGGCACTGGACAAGCGAAGGCAGAACAGTCTGGTAGCGAACAATTCACTGCGAAAGGATCAGGTACAGTCGAATCTACAAATATATGCGGTGAAGTGTCTGCTTTGAATATGTCCGTTGCACGATCGGACAATAGATCATCCTATTCCGATGAAGAAGTCGTGTATTCTGATGAAGAAATATCTTCCATGTTCACAGTGACCTTCAAGCCGGGCACTAAAGTAGCCGAAATCGAGGAGACACCAATACAGAGTTCAAAAAGCTCAAGTAGACGAAGTTCAAGCTCCGGAATGGACGAGAGGCATCGACAAAAGGCACGACACAATCAAGAATTGTTGCAGAAAATATTACAAGATACGAATATAGAAGAGGATCAAAAAAATACAAAAGATTTCAACGAAACTAATGCCAACGTGGACCTAGGCGGAAACACTGAAAATCTGGCACAGGATATTGAATCGACGGGGAAGAAGAGTACGGTTAAAGTGCCTCTAGATGCTCAGGATGATGATAGCTCAAAATCTTGGACAAAACAGTCTAGTGACGAACAAGCAAGAAAAAAACAAGATTACGTTGAATCAGTAGAGCCAAAAATTTCACCAAAGGTGATCCATAAATCTGCTCTAGCTCAAAAGCCAGCCGAAAGTAAACCACGATCGATTCAAGATGTAGAAAACACCTACAAAGCTAGCACCGAAAGCCCAAGCTCTGTTAAACGAGATAAAATCTACTATTCCGACGCAGCTGAAACGACAAGCGCTGCAAGTCATGTTACTGCAATTGAAAAGCCGAAAATCGAAGTGATCAGGAGTAGTTCTGTGGAAAGTGGCTATGAAATCGTCGATACAAGCGGGAACGAAAAGAAGCCGCAGGCCCCACAAAGGCGAGGACGAAGCAGCGCTACTGGAAGCGGTGTGGGCGGTGTCGGCGACCTCAAAATTATGTCGCAAGATAAATTTGGTCTTGTAAAGCCGACCTATGACGATCTGAATGAATGGGCAAGGAAAGCGCTGAGCAGCGATGATGAAGCGTCCTCATATCACGAAGATCCGCACCTCGATAGACATTTTGATGAGACACTTGATGCTATCAATAGGATTCTCACAAGAACACCTCGGGAAGAGCTAGAACAACCTGCGGAACCCATCGATCGAAAGCCATCGATCTCAAAGTTTGAAGAGCTTTCCAATCTTCGCGATGTCCTCAGACAAAAACTTGAACAGAGAAATCTGGCACGCAGCGTATCGCAAGGCAAGAAACAAGCCACAAGCATGTCGCAGGAGTTAAAAGAGTCGATAGAAAAGATTGATGATAGATCGAACGGAAGAATCAATCATAAAGAAGGTCAAATTATAACGGGCGTCTATCTGGACGGAGTCTTAAATGCCATTAATTCTGGAGACCTGGCTTTGACCCAATCGGATGAGGTTTACGAGCCTGTTGAAGAAAAGGAAGAAGAACAGGATAAATTTTTTGGAGGAATCATTCGCGGAATCCGAAGATCTATGGACCTCAGTTGTCACAGCGAAGGACTCTTCAAAAAACAAGAGTCAAGTGACGGTCAATCGAAGGGATTCTTTAGTGATCTCATACAAAAAATCCAAGACAAATTTGAAGACATCAGCGGAGAGATCCGTGATTTTGACTCTAAAAAGAGGAACAGCTTGGTGATGCCGAGTAGACAAATTTCAAGTGACAAAGATAACGGCACACATGAATCCGGGAGATCGAAATCGGCCATGTCAGGTGTGTCTAGTGAGTTGGGTATATCCGACCGAGGACGGTCACCTCTGCCATCGTTTTTAACTCAGCCTCGTATGAAGATAGAGTATACGACTGATTCCGAGATGAGCATGGATTACGAAACTCGATACAAGAGACCAGCTCCCAGACGTAGGCGTACACGCGATCGTATCTTTGACAGTAGCTCGGACATTCCTAATTCATCAACTAATGAAGATTTCGATTCTTTCTTCCGGTTTGGTAGCCAGCGACGTCGTTCGCAGCCTTCGTTCATGACAATGACTGCTCCGAAACCACCTAAGCGCACCAAAAGTACAAGTAACTTGAACGCTTCATCATTAAATGTACCCCCATTACCACCAAAACGAGTGAAATCTGATCATCTAATGATTCCACAAGCGCCCCGTAGGACCAAGTCCAAAGAACGCCTTGCTCAAGAAACGCCACCACCTCTACCGATGAAAAGCGCTCATGGAAAAGTTCCTATTTTTCCACCAGTGGAGAGTGCTACAGCAACCTTGGTCTCCCCAGACCGTTGGCAGAAAGGCCATCTTGTAGAAATGAAGCCATCTATGGGAATATCGTTAGATCATAGTGCTCTCGAACAAATATCGACAGCACCTTCTGGTAGGCCTACTTTACCGTCTCAAGCCGATAGATTAGTAGAATCAACAAATATGCAGCCACTCCCGATGCACGATTCTATAATACGTCAAGATGTTCTGGTATGCCCGAATTCTGCAACGGATACAGTACCACAAAGACCAAAATCCTGGGAAGAGTCCCTTATGTCTACAGGTTCAGAGCAACCTAATAAGGACACACTTAGAATGTGCACAACGGATCCGGGCTTACAATTCCAGGACGCCGTCTCTGATCTGCCGTGGGCACCTAAGACATCATCACCTTCGCTTTCTGAAAGTCTATCTCCAGTGCAAACCTCTGTAGATAATGTTGCTAAACAACTAAATGAAGATACTGGTAAGTCCATGACCCCTCGCCGCAGAAAACGTGACGTACATGAAGAGGATGACATATTCTATAATGCGTCAGACGTTGAGCCTCAAAAAAATGGAAAAACTATTCCCAGTACTAGATCTAATTCGTTTTATGAAACCGATGTGCCTGCTCAACCGGCCTTTGACTCAACCGCCCTAGGACAAAAAGAGCAATCTGTCACTATTAGAAGTCAGCAAGGTAAAGTGCAACCAGACATAGCCGATTCTTTAGCAATAGAAATTGCTAAATCTACAGAAAACAGTCTGGCCCAGGAAACAAAAATCGATGTGGCCGCACGTAGCTTCGGAAAACTGGATGCATCTGTTTCAAAACCTGCAACATCCTCTTCAAAAGTAAATTCTTTTTCTGTAATAAAAGATGCTCAAGATGAGAGAATGAGCTTGTTTCCTGATACAGCGGTTAATGAAAAAATGGGAGTTACTGGTGTGTACGCTCCTGGTATGGGGTTACCATTTGCCGGCCCTAATGAAAGGCAACTTGGCCAAAGAGACCGAAGCGGAAAGGCTGGCACCACTGCGTATGGACAAGAACAATATGGACTGACCGGTGAGGCAAAACCGGATAGTGTATATATGCCGGACATACTTCTGCCAGGGCCAGAGTTTGACGGTCTCGTTCAGGGAAATGAACTGGCAGCTATGGAGGGAGAAATGCTTAAAACTGAGTACGGTTCGCAGGAGTCTCAAGGGTTAGTAAAAAATAAAGGCTCAATAAGACCTTCTTTATATCCAGTGGGCATGGGCCCTCAAGGAGCCTACATAGACTCTAAAACTGGCAAAGTGGTGCATACAATTGCGCCACCTCCAGGATCCTCAGGACATGAACCAGGTAAGCACGAATCCCTTTCCCTCAGACCCGGAGCAGTCGACCGAAACAAACCTCCAGTAACTGAGGAGGCAATAGGACAGGCAACTAATTTCGCAGGCATGGGACCTCAAGGGATGTTTTTAGACAAGGAAACTGGTAAAATGATATATACAGGTAGTGGTCCGCTTACAGAAAAAATAGTGAAGGATTACCAACAGCAAGGCTGTCCTAACATTTCACCGAACGCTGGCCAAGGTATCCTTGAGTTAAATAACATACAAGATCGCTTTGATGCGTTGATGGTAAGCGAGACCATAGCTACCGAACAGCCTACACAACACGCGATATACAGTAAGGCAAATAAAGTCAATAAATACCAGGTCCCAGAGCCCCCAGCTAAAGTCGTCAAAGCACAACGTAAAAAGAAAGATTCTAAACAAAATGATTTTTTGAATGCACCAAAGATATCCGTGTCTTGTGGTGACTTGTCGGACGGCGGTGGCGAAAAAAATCTTTTATCAAGGCTAATCCCAATTCGTACAAAGAAAAGGATGAAGCCACAGTTTATGAAGATCGATCCAGAGCAACTGGCACGTCTACCGACAATGCGGCCTGCGACTCCTGAGCGTGCGTCATCTACAAACAAAAACTTCTTGACAGTCGATGATCCAAACGCACTAACTCCAGGTTCAGAACAACAAGGAGAAACATTCACTAAACGACTTATTCGGCGAGGCTCGCACGCCCTGATGGGTCTGACGGGTTCGTTTAGGCGGCACCGTTCTTCTAGCTACATAGAAGGCACTGTACCCGTTGACTCCCCGTACCAGACAACTGTGATCGACACTACGGATGGTACCGCTTTAGATGTCAAGAATCCTAACACACAAACACTAGGATCAAGTTCATCTATTCTTCGATGTCCTGAAAGTACCAGTAGAGGTAGAAGTGCTGAGCCCGTCGCTATTGGAACTGAGAAATCAGCTAAAGTCCTTCAATTCATCTCTAGTCCAGTCCACGGCCGTACGCTAAAATCAGAAACTAAACCGGTTAACGCAGAAACTGATCCGTTTTACCTTGAAGAGCCAGCGAAGCCGATAGTTATCGATATAACGCCATCTCGGCAAGATATCCAGTTTCCGGTGCACGGACGCAAGCTCAAGCTTGCCACTGAGGGCATTCCGCAACCAATTCGGCCGACTGAAGAAAGTTATCTCTACTCGCAGTACACAGATGGCGAAGAAGGAGTACGAAATAGGATGCCTGATATCGACCCGCGTACACAAGTAATAGGTCTCGGACGAGGTGACGAGAAGCGCGGTAGCATCGACGATGAGTTCGAGCGAGACATTTTCATCCCCAAAGAGCCTAAATTACCCATATCGCTGACAAAGATGCTTAAGGGCGCCTTTACAGGGAAGGGCTTGCCATGGAGCACTCAACTGGGCGGCCGTGAGTGGGCGCGTAAACGGCAAAACCGTATGGATCTACACTCCGGAGCCAACTCGCTGCTCGGTACTATCCAGGTAGCCGCGGCAGGTGTTGAGTCGCGGCATATCTTTGCTGAGGAGGCTCGTTTGCGTAAAGCAGAAGAGAATGCTCAAAAGCCAGAAAAGATGGGCAAAACGATTAGCTTGGCCGACCTCATGGATATTCGACAATCGCTCCGCAACGAGGAGCTTGCCCGTATGGTCGCAGGAGCCCCACCAGACGCAGTTCTAGCTCATGTCAAAGCATCGCCATACGTCGATAGTATGACCACGGAAACGCTAAAAAAACTTTTGGTGCCTGATTTCACAAAGATTCGTGAATGTTTGGAGGAGCGTTTCCGAAAGAAGATTCCCAAGGAGAGCATCGAGAAACAGTATCAACCGTTTAGGTTTGATCGCGGAGTCGCTCTTCCCCAGGAAGAAATGACCTACGTGCGTACGGGTCCCCTTCGAATGAACTCTGTCCGAAACCAGATTGAGCCGTCGGACCTTACAGATCCGATAGTTCAAGCCCTCTACGGCGGCTCGACTTACGGAGCAACTCCGTCCAAGCCCCCGGAAAGGCTAGAAGAGGCTGAATGCAAACCGCTGACTCTTACACTCCCAGATTCATTATCAGCAGTAAAAAGGTTTGATATTCTAGCACCGGCAACTCCTGACTCTGGCCGTAATGCTCACGAAGTGATTCGCGAGGCGGCAGAACTCGCAGCTCAACCGCCACCGACGCCTAAGATCCCGCCTTTAACTTTGCCTGTCGAAGCCTGTCGACCCCCACCAATGGCCCCCGTGAATGCCGCAGAGTATCCCGTCACAGGGGTGTACCGGTATATACAGCCGAAAGCACAGACTGTCGAGGTTCCCGAACCCGACATTAACCTGTGTAATCGCCGCTCATCGCTGATTCTAGTCAACGCAAAAGACCTAGATTTAAAACCACCACAACGTCTCAACGAGCTCACCAGTGTTAATGTTGATATTAAGCGTTTAAGGCAAAAACTGCCGGCCTACAAGAATTTCGTGGCTGCTGAAGTGTGAGATATAGAAGAAACTTACATACTATCGAGCAATTGAACTGGAAGCCAGACAACGCACGATTTTCCCCAAGGGTGAAAAAGCCAGTCTTGATTGAGCTCCTGAATACAAAAGGTATAATATGATTATACTTATAAGATCTCTTTTGCAAGGATCGGTACGCATCTGTACAGTAGGTGTCCATTTCAGAAAGCGAATTTCAATTAGCAAGCAATTCTTGTTGGCCCCTTTTACGTCTTTTTCTTTCATCCAGCTTTACCTAATAAACTGGAAATCTGAATAGCATTTCTCACAGATGTTAGCTTAAGCCGAGCTTCGTATTAAACGTTTAGCTTAATGTGAGACATCTGTTTCAGGAGATCGGCAGTCGGTCAATGGCAATGTTTTGATGGAGCCAAGATCCCGCCGTTTAGTTGAATCCTTCGACCTCTGTATAAACCAACATTTCTACTTTTGTATATTTCACGGATCATAAAATAAATCGAACCCATCTTACATAATATATCACCTTGGAAGCTCGTGATTTCGTCATAGAATTTTCGACCTACAGCTATGATTCAAAGCGCTCAATGGAACACATCATTGGATTTCTAATACTTGAATCTGAAAACACAAGCGACGATAGAAAACGCTGCACTATCTGAAAGCTGTATATACGTATATTTTGAAACACATATTTGAAATTTAAATACGTATATTTCCTCAAGTATGATTCGGTTATACTAAACTGTTGCAAGTTCTGCTATTCAAAGACATGATTTTCTTCTTCAGTTAAGCTTTCTTCAGATCATTAATTACATTATATTAGTCCGCGGAACTTGCGTAACTTTTTGAATACAGTTTATATACGAATATGCTAATCTATATCTGTGAATTAGCACATGACTTCAGCGAGCTCGCTCATAGACGCAAGCTCATCATCATCATCTTATCTTTTTCGGATAAATGGTCGCTTCATGGTCTGACCACATGTGCGCATGTCAGTCAGGATTGCCTTCTGCACTGGAGTCATGAAAGACGTCGACTGCAAAGCTCCTAAAACTAGTGAGCTACCCTTACTGTAGCAATAAAGCATCGATAACCTGCTGATAACTTTTCGATACGCTCCCTTGTATGGACTGTACGGTATGCTTAAAATTGCTTGACGTCGTTTTTAAGCCAGGTATAGGTTAGCGCTGCTGCCGAGGCTGCAAAAGCATTAGCAGGATATGAGGTGCAACTGTTATCGGTAGTACAGGACATAGAATTTGAAATATTTAGGTTACTTTAAAGTATCAGATAATGGCATTTAGAAAGCAAGAGCTTTACTTGTCTCTGATGTTGGAAGTTAACCAGTCAGTAGTGCGGTAAATAAAACTAGTACTAAATTTTTATAAATTAAGGTGTGCTTCATCAACATTGCCAACAGCTCGAGTGTAACGATGGGCATTGACCAACCCACCATCATATTTCCATCGTATTGAAAAGATTACGTTTTGTCAATTTGTGCAAGTCAATTATGCAGTATGGTAAGCTTTTTATATAGGCACGCGATGACGGCCATGTATTTAAGACGAGTGGATAGGGAAAAGGTTTTTCAAACAACGACCTCATTCAATAGACAGGTTATCCGTCGTTAGAAGTTGTTTTCTCGAGTATGCTGCAAAGGAAGACAAAAGCCTGCGGGAACCACAGTTACCCCTTCGAGTCCGGAAGTCGTGCATATCTGTCATAGACAAAGTAACATGTCCCCGTGATAGACTAGTCGTTAACGTATTTGCCTACTAATCTTAGGGACATGTTGTGGTCTAGGTGCGAAGCTGGGTATAGACACATAGGCTTTGTTTCGTGTTGGGAGCCAGCCGTCTGATAGAATGCCAAACGGCGATACCGGACGTAAAACTCAAAACAGAGGGGCGTAGCAACATATTGCGACCAACTCTGGCCATGCCGAAGAGTCTTGGAGAAATGCAATCTTGTATCGCGAAAATAACTGAATGTCTCATGACCGATTTCATCGTCAATCCAAAGTGTATGGGTGCAATCTATCTACTGTGAGATCTAGACAATAGCCCATATACGAACGCCATTGGAGTCATATTTGCAATGAACGCATTATCCGAAAATGAACCACTTACGTTTAAATAAGCTTTTACTTCTTTCATGCAAAGTACAGCTACTAAGACTTCGAGACCATTTGCTAATTTTTTTTTCTTTTAACAGGACCCTTCTTCTGCCGGCAACTAAAAAACATAGAAAATGACCTGAATTTTTTGTTTAGCATTACATTGAGCAACTGGATTCCTATGTGGATCCCTTTTTGTAAACAGTACACGATTATTCGATTCAGATAATACACATTGTTATTCGTACTTTATCTAAGTTTGTGGAAGTTCAAGCTATCGCTGACTATTCTAAATACGTTTTTCTGACTTAACTATCGGGAGTAAATGTTCAGGACCATGCGAAGCTTTTTTGATTGTTTACGAATATATATTAGTTGTAAATACATGAAACGTCTATGGAAATTTTCATAAATATTTAGTTGATTTTTATATGAAATTTTCCTGCATCTTTTTGTTATCTACAATATTGTTATATTTCAGCAGAATAAGCGAAACAACTTCGAAACACTTTTTTTTTGCTGGCTTTTGCCATACCTGATCTAAAATTATAGATTTATGGACGAACAGATAATGCGAATGGAAAAATGCGATAGTTACAAAATACAAACATGAAATAGTCAAATTAAGAGTAGTTATGGACTAGTTGGTCGACAATTATAAGGGACACTGAGTGCAGCTTACCCAGACAAACCCGTTTTCCTGACGACGATTTAGATTTGAAAACTGGCTTAGGCAACTTTAAATGATGATAAATGGTAAATGATCGTATTCGTGATTGTAACTGTTCAAGCTTGTCATTAAAATCAACATTAGAATAAAGTTGAAATATCTAAATATAAAGAGCAAACTACTTCGATGCGTGCATTATTATTTATTTAAACCGATTCTCACGTTTGCGTCTTATCCTGCAAGCTTACACGTCTTTTTCTTAACGGCGAGGACAAAATGGCTTAACGTACGCTTTGATTGATTCGATACCCACATGCTGCTGGACATTACGACGGTGATGATTTACTAAAAACCGAATTTTAATTAATCAAAACATTTGGAGTGTTACAAACACAGCAATTGGTGCGGTTGGGCACGCTCTAATTATAATGATTAGTACATTTACTTGACACAATTGACACCATAGAGTGTGCAGGCGGTACATTTATTCTTACTGACTAACTATATACAGCGAAAACGAACTCCGCATTTTTCATATTATATGCAAATATTATACATTTATGATTTTTGTGTTTTTTTGCAAAAAAAATCACTGTTTTTGAACTAATGTAGGGCCAAGAAAGCAACTAACTGACTATACAGACACGTATCGATGCATTCAAACTAGAAAAAGGCTTATATTTATAGTGCAAAAATATATATATATGGCTGTTACACACAAAGCCGGCGGTAAAATTAAATAACTTTTGGGTTACTAATTGGGTTGGAATGATACTTAGTCTTAGTGTTCTGGCAGATATATACTTACTGTTCGCATTTCGTAAAGTACTTTCTCCATCTATGGCTTCTCGAAGTAAATCAATAGTGCGATGCGCTTGTCCATTAGTTGCCCTTTTTCAGGATATGGAAAGCCTGACCGATGAAATGACTAACGGCGATACCGGACGTAAAATTCAAAGCATAGATAATATAGGAAGTCTAGCAAAAAAATTAGCAAGTTAACCCGAACGTTAGATACTCGTTTGCTCCATCCAGGACGTAACTGAGGTGTGGCGGTGAGGTCTGCTATTGTTATAAAATAACAAAACTGTGTGCTTTCGATAGCTCTGCCAACGGCCCATGAGTGTCTTAACGAACTCAAGATAGCGGGCTACATTTATTGCTTTCATTTCAACAAGTATCTCATAGTAGGGGACGCCTCTGATGTCCACTGCAAGTACAATCATCACCTAACCTCCGAACCTACTTGACACTGCTACTGAACTCGATATTTCTCCAAAGCGGTGCCATTGGATAAATTTATCTCTTTCTAGCTAGCTGTAGAGATTTAACCAAGCTTTGCCTATGGTAACCGCATGCGATAGGCGGATTTTTTGTTTTTTCAAGTTCTGCAAATTCGACGCGGAGTACACCATACACTGGTTCCAACTGGTTTGGAGTTAATTCATGTAAGACTTATTTTCAGTATTTGGGTTATAGTAATTCGGGTAATTACTACAGTTACAGTAATTTGGGTTATAGGTTCGAGACTCTGCTTTCGCAAGAAGTGCCAATGCGTTCTTGTCCTTCGGGTTCCGACGCCCAATCACCTCCTCGCTAGTCTTCAGCGCTCTAATATTCCTTCTTGAATTTGCACTACTCACGCACTGGAGCTATTTTACGTAATATATCCATCAATCTTCGATGAATTTCCGCGGCGCTGTAGCCTTCGAGGAACGAGAACTTAATCATAGAGCATTAATTTTCGAGACTAAGGAATGTTTCTCCTTCTGAATTAATTTCTGTTGGAGATGGCTTGACCGGTTTTCATTCACAAATGTTTGAGTGAATAGAGTGCTTACGAATAAAATCTTTTTTACTTCTAGCGAGCAGCTAAAATGTTGTTCAGTTTCAACAAAGTCCGCCGAATTCACTTGTAACAGCCTGATACATATGTAATATGCTTAATGTTTTGGTAGGGATTCGCAAACGCTACTTACAGTAAACAATCGATGAGGAATGAAACCTACAACAACATTAAGGCCCTCCCCTTCTAAAATCAATTTTTTTGTGCCCTTTATAGGAATTAACAATGATACTGCTTTCTTTCCGTGAAATCTCAGATCATCATCGCATCGCAAATAAAACTTTGATGTGTGGCATCTTGAATAAAAACCCGATGCGTCCTTGATAGCTCTGGCTTGAGCAGCTTTACAGGAGCATGAATAACGTTTCGTAGCCTCTGTTGGTGCTTCGCTTGAATCATGACATGCTTGTTCGTCAGGCTCCTTGAGGTCCTCACATAGCACCTCATAATCGCAAACCATAAGGCCTGCCTCAAACTGGTTTATGATGGAAAAGTTATCCAAGCTAACTACAATAGTGTTGAGAGAATAATGGCACTCGACATGCAGCAGCTCGTCGTTTAAGTAGAAGCGAGGTCGTATTATAGGTTCCAGAGTTAAGGCCAATTGTGCATCACCAGTCTCCTAGATTGCAACGCACATATTGTTAATGTAAACGCATTAAAGGATAAATGTTAACCCAAAAAGTTAATGCTATCAAAGGAACTTGCAAATGGCGCGTATTTCAATTCTCTATTTAATAATAAAGAATGATTTGAGCGTAAGCTAAAAATGTGTTTAGTATCAAACTGACAATGCGTGTATCAAGCTGACAAATCGTTGACACGGGCCATTGATAATTGCTCAGACGCTAACAACTGTGAGTGAAATTATTTTCGATGTCCTAAAAACATTACGAGTGTAAAATTTACCTTCGACACGAGGATGATGAGATCAACTTCGCACTTTTGAAGATACACAAGAAGACCCCGACGACAGGAACAAATATCAACTAACTTAGTAACGGGTCTTTCAATAAAATTAATCAAAGGAACAAACTCGCACGTTATCTCGGGACTGAGCTGTAGTCTTGCTACACCGCTTGGGACCATCAGAAATACAACGGGCATTGATGAGATACCGAATTCTCCGAAGTATTCAAGCTTATAAGGAGTTTTCGTGCCAATAATTCCGCCATCATCTGGCCTGGGAATTTCAAATCTTGCTAGACTTCTCTGTGGTCGACCTTCAGCTGAACAGAGCACATGAATAAAATTTGAAAATATAGGCCGAGATGAAAAGCGTGGCAGTGCAAGGTGTTCCAGAAAAGGCTGTGGCGCTAGAACGTCGCTCCGATTTCGAATTGTTTCCAGCACGACAAAATGCACATGCTGCAAGTAAAGTTGCCGCGGTCGGCAGCAACGGTTACCGCAGGGTTCAGGACTAGTGTCACCAGAAGCAAGGTCCTTACTGGAGTTTGGTGGTCGGTATGCTGTAGGCAGCCATGAAGTTCGTACAACATCTGCGAAATCTGAGAAATTTGCACCCGGGTGCGTGCGTAGCCAAGCATCAATTATTGACAACACTTCAGTTTCAGAAGTGACGCAAAGCTCGTCGAGCAGCAAAAGATCTTTTAGCACCGCTAAACAAACTCCGTCAGGGCCAAGCACATTGGGATAAAACCAATCTTCCGAACACAAAGAGGCCAAATACCTTAAGATTTTGGAATATAGAATCCCTGTAGGTTGTGTTGCCGCAAAATCGGCTAAATAAACCGCATTTTCTGGGGTTACGTATCTGACAAGGGTGTTGGCTATATGGCTCTCCATCGGTCCTTGAAGGATGTACCCTGACAGCTCTGAAAGTTGTCGTAGGCCGTCGATATCAGAAGGCAGGGCCCCTGTTGTCATATAGGCAATCATAGATTCCAGTGTCGACAGAGAGAAATTTGTGAGCTCCACCGTTCGTGTTAGGGTTTCTTTCATATTACTACAAGACATTCGCGCAAAATGTTCTGAAAAAGCCGTCAGCGTATTTGAAGATACCTTAAGACTGCCATCGCTCGCAATCAATTTGATGATAGTCGATTCATTTACTTGGGAATCATAAATAGCAGTTTGTTCATTAAGAAGCAATGCCAAATCGGCGTCACTCACAGGTGGCTTCTGGAAACGTTGTCGTGGTGAAGGATTGTCGGATTCAAGGTTGAGACCAGACCTGGTACGATTCTTCAACTTAGGCCACAATACTCGAACCTGTAAGGGTCACCAAATTACTCAAGATAATTCTACTTATTCATCATCGTTTGAGATCATATTCTGTGTGAAATTTAAAAGCGTACATTTGTTGTATTTAATTGGAAATAAGCTACAGTGCAATAGTCCACAATGAATCCGAATATAATGTAACATAAACTATTCGTTGTAGAAATCGGGACGATACGCGAAAAAGTATTACTCAGTGATGAACGATATATTGCCACATTTTCGTTACATCTAACTATCAGTGAGCTTCGCTGAGTTGGACAGAGCTTCGTAAATCAAAGTAAAATACCCTAATAATGAAATCCTTTAACAAGGTTTCTCTTTGTGAAATGGTGGTAAATAAAGCCGGGTTGTAGATAAAAAAAAAAACGAATCATCCTCATGTTGGACAGATGTGCATTGAGAACATTGATTTCCGAAATAATCATATGTTGCCTATATAAGTTCAAGCTGTCCAATTCTGCTCGTTAGCTGGCGTGAATAATCTATTGTAACTATGTTAATTTAACAAGCGATTCATTCGCCAAGAGAATATATAACTTCCTTCTTTAGCATGTCCTGCTGTCGACAAAACTGAACCAATGAAGACTCATCAATTTTTTACGAGATTCTAGCATATGCTAATTTGAGCCAACCTTGACCATTGGCTATATTTATTTGTTGCCCAGCTGGAGTACTCCGATTAATTAAACTCAGATAGTCTTTCAGTTTGAGCTTCTATGCAAACTAGAAATGCTGCATCACCCTGAACAAATACGACAATATCTTCTGTTTTCGTGTAAATGCAACACTGGCTATCGGTTTTCCGGCGTCCTTGCGAGTAGTAATAACTTAAAAGTACCTTACAGGACGACAGATTCGGGGTAGCCATTTTCATACACACACTTCAATTCCTAACCGTCTAACTGCACTTCGAAGCAGTAACTGGAGCAGTCAGCTGGTTTTGTTTACAACAGCACAAGTTTTTAAAGCGCGCGAAAAGGCCGAGGTGGCCACCTTTAAGCGAACCAAGACGGTTACCGGAAGTGCATTTGTTGTCTGCAACTGCTAAGAATGTAAGGAAGCGCGCCCAAATTTGCATACGCATAGACGAGAAGCTGAAAACACAAATATCGACGGCCCTTAAGTTAACGCAGCTCACAGTTAGAACGAATCATTGTAACGAAGATTTCGGATCTTGTTTGTAGATAATAAGTGTGACTATTATCTACTGCTGATGGCTAAATATATCGAATCCATATATAGGCTTGATGGGCTCAAACTGGATGAATGTTCCACGCTGAAAGTGAAATCAATTAGGCTTCCTGCAAATGGGTGCCTAATGCATAAACAGTAAGCACAACAATGACAAAAGGTGGAATAAACGATTAAGAACTAGCTATACAGGGTAACTGAATAATCCTATTTAGAAAACGATACGTGTACAATCCTAAAAGCATCGGACCTATCGTCATCTTAATAAAGCTTTCCAGGTACTTTCCATACCCAAATTTAACTAAATCATTATGTTGCTCTAATCGCGTTTATACTGGTAGTAAAGCAACCCCTGTATTTTTTATGGAGATAATATTCTGCGACAAATAAGTAAAATAAATATGTAGGTACATAGAGCGGTTAAGAATTATTAGAAAATTGGGGGAAACCATTTGACCTTTACTACTTTGTTGTTCATTTGCAACATTGTGGCTAATTATTTTCTTTTCGTACAATGATTTCATTAAATATACTGATTTTTGACATCACATATGAACATGTAAGCGCATGATCTCTGACACTTGAAACGACCGAAATTTACTATCCCTGACGTTTAATATCATTACTATAAAGCTGCTACATTAGATCTCTGAAATATGTATGTTAAAATAGTAGTTTTACCATGAAAAGGTACAAGCAAAAGAACATAAAAATGTTCTAAATTTCAGAAAGGCCGCAGGGCCGCATTTATCACTTCGTCGCACAAAGTCCTAAACTTCATACAGTAACGAGGATGAAGGACCTCGGAAGCTAAATTGCTAAAAAAAGACGTCAAACAATTATGCGAAGAAATGGACTCGCCAACAAAACATCTTGCATTTGTAGGATGTTTCAAGAGGAAAAGGCGACAAGTTTCACTGTTTTAATCTGTATTTTTCGTATGTTCGATTATTACTGTTCTTTGCAGTGTATGAGCATGCCCAAATTTCCATGCGTGGTTAAAATTGCTCATGCTCATGGGGGCATCGGCAAAATCAAGGTAAGTGCAGAATTTTTCGAAGCACAGATTTTTTGCTAGTCATTAGCTGCTATTCCTAGAAACTTAACGTGCATATCTATGTGAAGTTACGTTTCCATCGATGATGATAAACGTTTCAGTCCTAAATGCAACGTAATGTTTGACAGCTTCTAATTGGTGCGTTATTTTGAAAATCTGTTCACGTTAGGTAGAAAATCAATTCGACTATATGGACGTCCAAAGCGTGGTAGCAGTATCACATTCATACTGTACCGTCGAGCCTTTCATCGATACAAAATACGATCTTCACATCCAGAAAATCGGCAATAACTACAAAGCGTTTATGTAAGTTTTGCCCTTGTGATAGTGTTTATTGCCTTTCATTTAGCTAGCAGCAAGTTCGATCTTCGTATGATCTCTCAGAACTCAGATTCACTGTGTTCACATGTGTCATGCGGCTAACATGTTTTGAAGCTTTCGTTGTAAAAGATCACCTGATAGCAGAATTTTTAAGTGCATTGATCTTTTTAAGGGGGCATATGTAAAGGCGCCTGCTGGTACCTAATTTATATACCTGTTTTCATCGGTATAGCTTGCACGCTCTATCTAGGTAAGGCAAACAGTCTACTTGATTTTACATATGTATAAATTGACATTTTATTATATAATAGCATGTAGCAGAATAGGCTTGCTGTTAGCGAAATTCACGTTCGTACTTATTTCAATTATTATGTCATACAATGTACATCTTTGATCCTACATGAGCACATTTTTAGGCTTGTCCCACCATGATACAAGCGGCTTAGCTTAAGAGACTGAGCCATGGGACCTAAGAGGAGGATGCAATAACAGGAAACAGGGTTTATCAACACAGGCAATAACAGAATGGAAATACAATGCGGTGAGACCTCATCTCTAACATATGGTTTGTTTTAAGACAGCATATTTATAAATCTCGATTCACAATGGATCGATATTGTTATTTTGAACGCGTAAACCTTATTACGCGCGATTTATCTTGAAAATATAAAACAATGCTGTAGTATCTTCCAGTTTATCACGAAATAGTATATTATAATTATACGATTTCGCTGGGCTATGGCACTCCACTAAAAAAACTCGAGGGTAAACTACTTTCAACCACTCGAATCGTGCTTAAGATGTAGCCGGAAATCGAGTTTAAGAAACTGTACCAGCTTCCTCTCTAAGGGGTGTAAATCGAATGAATATATATATTTTTGGGCTGTACTGGATGGTATCGTTTCGATTCAAGAATGAAAAGTGACTTGACAGCTGACCGAAGAACAATGCTTAAAGAATAGTAAAATGTTCAAACATAAAATCAATTACAGATGTTTGTCATTTCCGAATAACCGTGCCCAGTTTCATTCGACTTCAGCTGTACATGCTTCATGTCAGACTTAATAGAATGGACGTTGCCAGAAGTTACTCTGATCATTAACTGCACATATCAACGCGAACTCTTTTCATTGCAAATACGAGATCACGTTTCTTACGAGGTACTCTTCGTCCGTTCCGTTTCTTTCTTCACTGTCTGTCGTCCGCTTCATCTCGGCGAGTCCTATTTCGTCCGTATGCCTCCTTTCGCCCTCATCGAATCCTCCCGCCGCTCATTTTTGCATTAAGGAGCTCCGTTGACGAGTCGAGGTTGCGACGGTAAATAACGACGTTGATTGTTATGATGTGATGAATAGCGACGCTCATGATGATGAACGTGGTGGTGATGCCACATATCAGATATGTCGTTAGGCATAGCTGGTCATCATTTTACTCTGCTCTGGAACCTCGCCCCAAAAGCATCATTGGCATTTGCAGCACAGCTGAGAGACAACTCTGTTCAACTCGGATTGCTCCTTCTCTGCGGTTTCCCTTTTTTGTCGCCTCTTGTGCCACCGTTTTCAGTCCGCGGTAGCCATACTCATACATGTAGAATTCCTAAATAACACCTTCTATGCTAGCTGCTGCTATCGGGCTATCGATGCTACGCTGAAAGCAGTCGCATAGACGGAGTTTGTACGTGACAAAGGACAATACTAGGAAGTAGAGGCGTGCTTTCAGTAGCGCCAACAATGCCTTGCGTTGCTACACGATTGTGTGTTCTCTTTTTTCTATCAGTATTTTGTTGCGTTGATTTTTCCCCTCTTCTGCGGCTTATTTTAGTGACCATTTTTGAAAATGCTCTTATATCATGTGCAAATATTGATTAACTTCCGCGAAGCTCCCCGCCGTATTTAGACTATACTAAATACATTCGCCATATATAATGGTTCTCTATTCTGAGAATACTGATGACTACGTAAAGGCTTAAACGTTTATGATACGAAAAAGTTGGTGTGTTCTAGCCACGATTTGCCTGACAATTGTTTGGAGTCACATAAAATAAATAGGCCGAAACCACATCCATGTGATGTGTAACGTGCCATAATTAACTCCGCGATATCTAAAGGTACAATTTTGTATATTTTAATATAAAGAAATCATAGAAATTAATTCGTATTTTCCCTTACTTTAGGCGCAAAAGTATCAGTGGTAACTGGAAAGCGAATATGGGGTCTGCTATGTTGGAACAGGTTTGTATCATATAGCAGTAGTTTTTTAGATAACCCATTGTGCATTATCTGTAGGAAATTTGGGAGCTCTCTATGCAGCTTATTAGATGGCCTATACCGACGAGCTCTTACGACACTTGTCACTTTTTCATATTTGTATGTACATTAAATGTCAATATAGTATTCAAATGTGTCAGTGAAAACTTTTGCCGAAGTCTCAGTCACAGGAACTGATAGAACGATTGAAAGCTTAGTGTTTTTATTGATCATCAATTTTTTTTTTATTGTTTTTAGATCAGTTATTATCGAATTAACAATAGTTATCTGAAAAAATCTATTCGATACCAAATGATATTTCACATAATGATTTCTCTTTTTTTTTTCCTGTTTTGTAATTTCGTCCGACTTTATCAGGTGGTTTTATACGAACGCTATAAAACATGGGTAGACGCTGTGGCGGAACTTTACGGTGGACTAGACATTTGTGCGGTAGAGGCAATTCAAGGAAAGGACGGCCGGGAATATATTACGGAGGTAAGCCAGTAATAAAGATCACATATATAACAGACAAGTTCAACTCATTACTTCGTACCGTTGCAAAGAACTTTATGTATAAATCCATTCGGGTGCCCAACTTCACTTTCAGCTAAACACCACGATAGTACTCTAAGGCCTAAGCCAGCATTTTCAAGCTGCAATTATTTCAAACGCAAGAGCTTTGTCATGCGCGATTAACTCCGCTGGCTAAATACTTCCTTGTACGACCTCTAATCTTGAGTCGGTATCAACCTCAACTCTTAGTGGGTGACCCAAAAACCTAAGACGCGTTGCTTACTTACAACCTGGAGAAGGAAGTCATCTTATGTAGTACACCACAATGACCAGATTCTAGTCAGACGACTTTGATCAAACACTTGTTATGGACTTTCTCTAGTGCGAACTAAAAGTAAACACGAATATTGTCCACATGTAACTATATTATATACCTACTACCACAAAAATGTACATGCGAACCTTAAGCATCTTCTATGGGATAAACGTCGGAACCCATGTAAATCTTTACTGTGAAAGGCATAACATACATTTGATTGCATGTGCTAACGGCGGCTGCACAATCAGACCGAAAAATCGCTCATTTAGCCTGCTCGCCCGATTGAGTCAATCAGGACATAGTCGTGGAACAAAACCTGAAGATTATTGGCTATCCTTCATGAAAATTAAGCGCCGTCTCTGTCTTTGCGTTACTACTCTTTCGACACTGCTCAATGACGGAATGCATCGTGCATTCCATTCGACTTCCCGAAACGTCCTACTGGTGGCCGCTTCTTATCCGAAGCGTATCTCCGTTGTGTCCGGTCTAATCTGTCTACATCAAAGAGGATATATTAAACTCGTAAAGCGTGGTGAAACTTCTGAGATCGTATTGCTTATATACTTATCGTATTTACTTAGGCCCAAAGGCCTTACTCCAGTTTTAATAAATGGTAAGGAGTGGTGACGATGAAAATAGATTAATAGTATGCGAATTGTGAATAAAGTATAATAAGCTTATTGTGTGTCCGGATGACCCTTCTTTCTGAAAGATGCAAGTATTGTTGAAAATGCTTTTCGTCGCTTCTGCTGGACGTCTAAGGTAATGTCAATTTTCTTCGGATATGAGTTCTTTGTGACAACTGTTCTTGCTAGCTTCCCGAAGTTCTGTAATAATAAAAGAAAAGAAATGTATACGGTTGGATTACCCGGAATGTTTTCCCCGTGATGTTTATTTTTTGCGACATGTAATCTTCGCTGTTTGCTGACCTGCCCTCTAGACACTACAGTTGAGACGTTTCTAACCGCTTTTATCTCTACTAACAATAATGTAATAGCTAAAACAAGATCAATATGTTATAAAATTAACCAGGCAGGCATGGCACAGGGAAATTTGCTCTTTTTATGTTTTAAGCATCCCGAGAATTCACGTTGTGAAAGTGGTAGATATTCGTTCCAACATAACTACTGGGTGCGTGTTTGCTTCGCATACAACGCCTGTTGGTATAAGTTCTTAAGGAACTTCCTGCCAAAAGTTGCTTTAGCCACCAAGGGCTGCTTTTAGCCTGTCAATTTACACTTGACACCATAGTTTCTTGTGGCCAACCTCACCCGGCGGCAAATAGCTACCCTAAATTAATGAGAATCTCTTAGTAGTTTATTGTTTTTATTATTTTTTGCCTGTTAAAGCTATTATTCATGTTCTTCATAGAAGTTATCCATTATTTTTTCGCAACATCGTCTTGATTCTCATCCACGTCGATGGCCTGCACCATTCAAACGGCGTTCGTACCCATAAATCAAGTAATAAACATAATTGCAAGTCATTAGAGGCTCACTGCTTAACTGAGATGAGACGGGTTTTCTTACTATGTTATATTTTAATTATCTGCTTAAAGTAAATCTTTCTTTCAACCTTTTCTCATAAAAAGTACCCTATTCTACACAGACATCATAGTTTCGTTAGCGAGTGATTAGGTGTCGCTGACCGCCTAACAGCGACGATGCAGCTTTGTCGTGCCGCAATCTCCATTTTTTTTAATTAACCCGGCTTTTTGTCAAGCTAAGCTCATACGTAAAAAAATTATTAAAATAATTTTTGAGATAGTTTAGGTATACACCGTTTAAATTAGGTGGTTCTATAAAGTCCACACAAGAAATTAGAGTACCCCATCAACAATGCATTGCATACTGTATACAAATTTCCAAAGTAAAACGAAGTTAATGTTTCAGTCTGCATTTAAGTATATATATATATAGAGTTTATATGAAAAAAGAAAAAAAAAAGTGTTTAATATATAGGAGACGTGATAAAAGTCCTTGGATAGTTTGAAAGATATCGACATTCGGATATCCAAATATACCGCAAGTCGGATAGTTTGCTTCCAATCAGGGTAGCTTGAAGCAATTGTATCTGAAAGGCGCTCCCCACTGGGGTTTCATGTTTCAAGCTCCTTTGAAATGTATTTGCAGTTGGAAGCAATCCTGTAACGTTTTTTTTATGTGATGTCTTATCTCCTTTTGACGTTTATACGGGCCATCCCTTCTACCCTACCAATCTACGTCTCTGGACAAATAAAGGCCAATGACTCATCGCTGCAGCTCTTAGGCGAGACTCAAGACGAGGACAGACGTCTGATCGCTGATTTGGTAGTTCAGAAAATGCACCAGTTCTGCAGACCGCCCGGAACTCAGCTGTCAGCCCGTCCGGCCGTTCCCGCAACTGCACCTCCATTTGCAGCAAATGTATCCGCGCCTGCATCAGGAGCAGCGACTGCCACTAGTGCTCCGGGAGCTGCCCCCGGCTCAGCCGTGGCTAGCGCACCTCCACAGCCTCCGTGAGTATCTCCAAACCCTTGCTTCAATCGGGCCTGCAGTATCCGAGTCCACGAAGGTTCTGCCCTTTTCATGGACGTCAGAGCGGGAAAAGAGGCTTAAACCAAAGCTTCGATTATAAGTAATTGTAATGTGGTGACATCTCATAATGAGACACAGGTCTGCTATTTTGCGTCAATGATTATTCTTTGATGTATGTATGTATATATATATGGCCAAACAAATCGTGTAGGCCTTATTATTATGGTTGTTGGTATTGTATCCCTTTTTCAATTCAGTACTAAATATTTTATTGATTTTCGCACTAAATATATACTATATCATTTCTATTAAACTGACGCAACGATATGCCCAGATTAGAAAGAACATTTGAACGTTGTTTTTCATTGCAGGAGGCCAGTTCCACCTCCGGCAGTTTCTGGCGACGCTAATGCTTCTTCACAGGTAACCGCTCACAACTACCCTTAAATTTGCTTTGGTCCCACGATTTCTTCTTCTTCTATTTCGCAGAGCTGATTTGA
Source organism: Varroa jacobsoni (assembly GCF_002532875.2). Lineage (NCBI taxonomy): Eukaryota > Metazoa > Arthropoda > Arachnida > Mesostigmata > Varroidae > Varroa > Varroa jacobsoni. The sequence continues at coordinate 6,865 of NW_019213919.1, read as the reverse complement.
ATTCAGTTAATCGGTTCGAGTAATTTGTCAGAAATCGGATTTTTTGACACGTTCTCGCGCGTCTATGGCAACAACAGAATGACTTCTCTCATGATAATAACCCTTGGGTTGTCGATGCCGGTCATGTTAGTTCTTTTTTTTTATATTTGGTACTGAACAGGCGTTTTATTCTTGATCGCTTTGGCTAGCAACGTTTCCTAAGTCATTTTCGACTTTTGTGTGGGAACTGCCGATGTACACCTTCCTCCACAACTGTGTGAGAGTTCTTATTTAGTGAGAGATGTTCTCATTTATTCCAGGAATATATAATCTAAACATAGTTTACATTATTACCCTCATTCCGAAAACAAACGTGCTAATATATCAAAACGCTTCGCTTTTTGTACGCTAAAGAAAGTCGCTGCGATAGAAAGAACAAAAAAACTTCCATAACGCAAATGTAAGCGATCACACAATTTCAAATTTGCTTACCGTCATTGCGTTGCTGGGGCCTCGCGGTGTTGCGCTAGCTTTAGCTGAAGATTCGATCTTCTAAAAATATTGTTTATATTAGCAGAACCCATCGCAGGCCTCAGATCTATTGTCGTTCGCCGCTTGTCATCATATGTAGCCTGATACTTTGGTGCCTATTAAAAGGATAACCAATTCCTTAAACGAGCATTTCTTAAATTCACTTGAGGCTTAAAAACTCCTATTTGCAAACATTATACTCAACATAGAAGTATCGTAACTTTAGGTTACCCCATTACAATGCGTTGGATCTGGTAAATGGAAACCCATCACCCGGCAACTACCCACATCGCACAACTATTTAATAAACAAAGTTAGTAGACTTGATATTGATCAGACGGCGGATTTCTATTCACCACCCGAACACTCATAGCACTCAACTTGCGTACCTGATCGTCGAACAAGGATGAAACTAACATTTAAATGCGTACGCTACAGGTTAGAATAAATTGATGCAGTTCAATAAACACCCGGTATATTGTACAGTCCCGCAGTGTTTAAATCTGCAAATATAGTGACAGTAATAATAAAAGCACCGCAAGAGGCGCCACTGTTGCTAGCAGTTATCTTCTTTATAAGTTCCATAGTCTGTAGTAAACCTGGCTTTCGTTGTCTACTTGTATCGTTTACTGTTAGTATTGTCGTCTACGAATGCAGTTAGTTTGACATCCCTAATATACATATAATTCACTGGAATAATGGACGGAAATACCAGGCGACGAAAGCTGAGTTCGACAGTCTGGAATATCCAGTTTCGTATCCGACAATCAAAGGGCCTTTGACCCATTACTTTATGACCAAATTTGAAAATTTGTTTTTTTTTTAATTAATTTAAAAAGAAAAAAACAGCTGTTGTGTAAGCCGACATTTGGATTTGTGTCGTAAAGCAGTGCAGCATATTTAACTGTATCAGACACGTTATATAATATAACGAACAATATCTTTTGTATTGCTACAAAGACAAACAGGTGACAGTGTTTATGTAGAGCAAAAACGATCGCTTGGAGAAACATATCATTCACACTTAGTGTTTTTCTTACGAACGACCTTTTCGAGTGATTTATATATACATATACAAAGTTAAGAATATTTGTTATATGTACAAAGTTTACGCGAAATTCACCAAAGGATTGCGTTTATTATGATAAAGTTTTAACAGTGAATGCGTCCGTGAAAGCTTGTTTTATGAGGTTTAATGTTTCAGTAGTCAAAGCACCATTCCTCTCCGTTTTGTACGTCTTGTTTATTAACGTAAATGTCGGTCTAGTAAGCATCGACTGATTCAAAAATAACAGGCCGAAAAAATCTCTTGCTGGACCAGCTGCTTTGGTCTGAAACGGTGAAAGCCAATACAATAGGACTTTAACAGGAAGAACTGTTGTAGGGAAATTTCAGTTTTTTAAGAAAAATAGAGCGCGTAAGGTGTTAGTGTGCATTCAGCATCAATATCTAATACTTCATCAATATCAATACTTATATATATATATATATATATATATATAACTAATTAGCTTTATTATAGTGTCCAGAAATGACTCATTGACGCAATCTGCGCTAGAACAACCAGAAGCAAGCATAAATGTCGGTACTGACGAATCAGTGCATCACTGATACATAAATGCATTAGTTTCTGTTAATAATGCAGCCCATGCCAAGTCTATGACACGTCAAATCTCTCTAAATCTTTTTAACAACTGCTCTCGCACTTTGCATCGGCTCACACATTTCTTCTCGATTGCGGATGCCTCTTGTATATGGATGCGTTCGGGGTGAATCTACTCTATCTGTGTGCACCTCTATGCCCTAAAAATATTCAGGCGGGAACCCTTCCGCCTCGTCCAGCGCCACCGGGTCTCCGTCGGGGTTCGTCGACAACTACTGGCCCCCCACCTCCGACACCGCCCCCGCCTTCAGCCGCTGCCCTTCAGGCTGCCGGATCCTCGGTCCAGCCGTCATCAGCTACAACCAGTGCCACTCAGCAACAGCCACCACCCCCCGTGCCGGCTGCACCTGGGGTTAGTAGTTTTTGTAGAGAGTACGTTCAGGGCTCGACTTTCTTCGTTCCGTCGAAGTTTTTGCAGCGGCCCTTTTAAACGGGATGTTGTTTTGGAGAAACTTGATGATATTGTGCAAGTGCGGTTTGGGCTTTGTGTACCCGGTGGCGTCTACTATCGGAAATTGCCCGACGTCCGTCGTACGGCTAACTGACACCACGTAGACTGCAACTAATGACCACTGGGTATTGAAAAACGTTCACTGCTTTTCGAAACGAAGTTTTAATTTTCATGTACTAATTTATTATGGAGGTATTGTGGGAGAATTTTCACACTGCCAGATTTCCGTATATAAAAATTCATGGTCGCGCATTTTGCGAACAACAATCCATAAGTTTCGCAAATTTGGGTCAGATACCTGACTGCGCTGCTGCTGGTATTGAGCTGCAGTTAGGTGGTGTCATCAACGTACGGTTCGAAATTCTGCGTCATTTGGTAGAGCTGAAGTGTGAGATATACTGAATACGATATAGGCATGTCGCTTGATTAGCCAGTCGGAACCTGGAAAAGCAATCCTTTAGAAACTTACAAGTACGTGTTAGATCCACAAGCATCTTCGTTTCACAAACCTGAACTATCCAGGACGCTGAATCTTGCCAAGACCGCTTGTCGCTTTAGAAACGGGCGTTCATCAGTAGAACCATCGATAACTTTGTGGTCTGTTTGACGCTGATCGTTGTTCACCCTGCTGCATGTATTGGTATGGTTACCACATAATAAGTGTGCTTTACATTAGCGCTAGTAACAGTAATTGGCATATATGTGAAATGTAAATTGAAGAACGATTAACGGAATGAATTAGACTTCATGCGCGGATTATAATGCACGACACATGCTTATTTTTAATGCCAATCTACTGTCAATGATGATTACAGTATTAATTATGAGCCGCATGCTGTACGTAGTCGTTTTCAGTCCAGTGTCAATACACAGCCCCTCGTCTAGACATCATCATCTTCGATTGTGTATAGATGGCTTGAATGCACATTGAGCTGGCTCACTGCTACTGTGCCATATTCATGAGGTAATCAGCTTGCTGATGGCAATTGCCTTTATTTGAAGTATCGCCTACTAAAATACTTAGGCTAGAACTTAATCGTGCTTGGTCTGAAGTGGTACCAATACTTCACTCACTAACGCTATCTTACCTACTTCTCAAAAATACTACCTGGCTCAACTTGTTCTGTCAAACTTCATTCGCTACCCCGATGTCTGGTCCATTCTTCGCGGTAGACGGTGACCGGAACAGCGGCACCCGGAACGGCTACATCGGACACGAACCCGTTCAACACGGCCGCCGGAGCCGCAGAACAGGCGTCTGCCGCGGCTTCCGCAGCTGCATCAGCCCTCTCAAGAGGCGCCGCGTCGTTATTCCGAAGGTAAGTTTTTTCGTTATCGTTGGCTCGCGATATGCCCCTATCGAATTCTAATTTAATACGTTTGATTAGTAGACGGAAAACATTTTACAGGTACTATTTTGTAGCTGCCATCATCGGACACCCCCCAAAAAAAACCAATAGGTCCATTAGTGAGAAAATGTTGTTGTAAAAAAATTCTACTTCTTCTATTTAAAAAAAAATCTAATATTTGATAAAAAAAGTGCTGATAACAAACGTTAGAAATTTCGATTCGAATTGTCAATTAAGCATTGTAAATACAGTATAGACAAAGGGTATCTGTACTGTTGTGTAATACGAAACAGGACTCAAAAAAGTTCGGACAATTTCACCAACTTATTGTTGAAACGTTCTGAAAGTTCTCAGTGTTTTCATTGTCGTCGTACACGCTCGGCGTACTTCGTGTCTTTTTTTTTTGTTTCAGGGAAAGCCAGAGCGATAAAGCCGGAGTTGACGATCCTGAAGACACCATGGGCAACCTACGTAAGACGTTTGCCGGAGTCTTTGGCGATATGTAAGAAGCAAAATACAATAGAGGATTGCGACAGCAGTGAATCTATGATTTGAATAAATTAATTAAACTGATTTCTCTATTCATGCATTAAACTAATGGAGGACATCTTTGGCGGCCGATAAAAAGTTCGTGTACCAAAGTCCTGTGTACGCTTTCCCTAAAAAAATACATACGACATTTTTGTTTAAACCCGTTTCTCGGTTACCACGAATTGTGTGCTTAATACAGGAACTAAATACTATTACTATGATGCTAGCTATATTGACAGTCGTAACATAAATCATTCCACTATCAACACAAGTGCTTCGAACAAGAACAACTGCGGCCACGGCAACAACAGTACGATTGCAGCAATGCTACTTAAGCAGCTGGCACTCTGACCTATTCCAAAAAGGTGATAGGAAGTAGAGAAAATTGGTCATCGAGCAGACGCATTGATTGACCAATGTATCGATCACTCAGCAACGCTTCACCACAGCAATGCTTTCTAACCTCACGAAGTTTCCCGAGAAACGACTCCCGACGGCGATAAGTACAGCAGAATCATCATCAACAGCAGCAGCAGCAGCAGCGGGAAGGCCAAAACAACAGCGACTTAGAGGTGTGCAAAAAACACCCATATTATCGAACTAACTATACACTATATGGACACATATGATACATCAGGAACAACAATGGTGAACGAAACATACTCAAACACTGACAGATTCATATGCTTGCACAATAATGCTACTGATGGCTCTGGATTGGATGATGGATCCCTCTAAAAAGGTCTTCAGGTAACTTTACGAGCCTAGCTTCACCTTGCCGCTCTCCACTGCTGTCCTCCTAGATTTCATGCAATGCATCCGTAAGATACGTTCGTACGTGCGTACAATCTATTGCGCCTTTACTATTTGGTTGCATGTTTAAACTGTAGAAGTAAAATGTATACTTACTAAGTAAACTACGTTACATACATATATGACAGTATACTGACACACCTAATCGTCAAGTTCCTGTCAAGAATCACAACAAACGACTGTCTGAACTTGAATGAATGATTTTTGATCCCATCAACATTATGATACGACTTATTCATTGCGATATTCGGCCCAAGATGAAGTAGGAAGCAAAAACAACTGGAATTAGTAATGCTTTATAATCCGCTATGTAAGACGTAATTTAATAAGAACGTATCGATACTGAATGATTATTTATCTATTATAATTTTTACACTATGTGTATATGTGAGTATGATCGCTACTATTTGTACTCGTTACATATAGTGTAACTTACATACATTATTGGGCAATGTTACGTGTTTACATTGTTATGCTATGGTCTATCCACTATTATTATTTATTTATTTATATTACTATATTATGGTAAGTTTACCTTTAGTGATATCAAAGAAGGATAATTCTCCGATACAGAAAGATCTACGTCGTAATAGAGAAAGAGAATTGTATTTAACAATATATATATATATATATTTTACGTTCATAATTATTTTCCCTTGCGATCATGTCAGCGGTTGTACAGTGAGGCCCAAGCATGATGAAATGTCGTCATTCTTGTTATACAATAGGTTATGTATCAGGCGTGAGGATATAAGAGGTTATCAGGGTCAACAAACCATTTCCTCGACCTAAATTCGTCTGTTTAGTATGTGAAAGACATAAAATACTTGTCCTAGAATGGGTCCTATTTTTCTATGCTTTGTAAACGAACTCACTCATTGACGATCGCACGCTACCATTCGATTTTATCTTTGGATATTCGCTCGCCGCATTATGTACTCTGCGCGTTTACTCACTGAACACTTAAAAACTTGAACCTTTGTCGTCATTATTAGTCCGGCAACGCACCCAGGCGGACATCTTGTCACTGCTGCACTGAGTACAGAACTATGTAGGTCTGCAGTTTATATGGATGGAAAAGCCAACTGCTAAATGATGAGGCGCGATAGAATGTACACAAATCATAAACTCCCTCTTGAAACTGTTTGGAATAATAAAATTGCTGTAATTTTCACCACTATAGCAGCCCCTGCACAGTCAGCTAACGTCTGTCGCAAAAATGCTCGGATCTAGTCTAAATTATAGTACGATTACAATTTGTGTATCAAATATTAGCCGAGTGAGCTAAGGTACTTTCTAAAGGAAATCGATATTGAGAAGCGCCTTCAGATGACGGATTATGAAGCGAGACAAAATAGTAAAAAAAAAAAAAAAAACTGGGAGAGTAGAATATAGCGTCTGTCGAACGAACGGGACGTAATCGATTCTCTACACAAAAAAAAAAATAAGACAAATTGAATCGAATTCCTACATGTTCGTATAATAATATATACGACTAACTAAAAATTTGAAATTTAATTAATCTCTACACCTATACATGATATACAT